>NC_042494.1:152585844-152612795 GCF_005508785.2 Acyrthosiphon pisum
AAGTAAAATTTTTCCAATAGTTTTCAAAAGCACCGTGAAAAACAAAAGAAAAATTAAGGAAAAACGGGAATTTTTACGCAAAATCTGTTTTCGAGAAAATTGATTTTGGTTTTTGGTGTAACTTTTAAACGAATGACTGTAGATACATGAAAATTTCCCCGGTTGTTTATATTTCCATTTTCTATACATGATAAATTTTTCAAAATATTTTGATTTGTTTTGAGCTGTTTACGGACAATTCCAGTTTCCAATTTAATTAGTTTTTTTTTCTATGAATGTCAATAAAACTTTATTTGTTGAGTAAAAATACTTGAAAATTTAATACAAGGCTCCTATACTATATTGTTACAATGACATTTGAAAAATGTTAAAAATCCTTAGTCACAGTTTTTTTTTATTACCATTTAAAGTTCAAAATTTGACAAAATATGGAAAAATCACGAAAATTACCTAATTATGTTGAGTTTATAATTCGTAAAAATTTTTCTTTTTAGAACTATGATTTTAAAATGTGATACAAGATTCCTTATAGGATAATCTACCTTTATCAAACAAAAAATGTCTATAAGAAAGTCAAATTAAATTTTTATGAGCATTTGAAATTCATATTTTTATAACATTTGATATTTGCTCGATTTCTCATGAGACGATTTTCTTATTTTGTTGTAATTAAAAAACGAATGACAGTAGAAACTTGAAAATTTCTCCTTGAATGTAAACCTTTTTTTACATTTTTACAATAAGTTACGTCAATTCAAACAATTTATATATAAATAGTATTTATATATTGTTCACATTGTTTGGTTACAGTATGAATTATTTATGAGAATCGTTGTTTTTAATTGTCAATCCTTAGCTATAAAAATTGAACATTTTATAATTTTTAAATACGTTTTAAAATACGGAGAGAGAAAGAGGAGAGTCATACGTTACCAATTTTCTTACCAAATTAATTTTTTATTATTTTTATTTTTATTTTGCTGTAATCTTTTATTTTTATTTTATTTTAATGTTAGCCTCAGCAAAGGTTTACTAGTTTTATTAGTCCTTATTACCTATTGTTAAATTGTGTCTTTACTATTTATGCCGGAGCCATATGCTAATAATAATAAGTAGGGTTGCGGCCTTACATAGATAATATTCGTAATATTCTTACCTTTAAGTTTAATAATATAAATTTAATAGTATTTTGAATGAAAGACTAATTAGTAATTACTTGTTTACTTATATAATATACTATATAGTAATATAAAAGTTAACGATACAAAATTTGATTTTCTGAACGTTTATAATTTTATTGTACATTTGTAAGACGTATAGACAATAAATACGCCCATAGTGTTGCTCTCTATTATAAGTTATAACTATAGATCATTGAGCAAGGACTCATGCATTTGCATATTTTTTCTAGTAAGCTTTATCGTGTGCTTAGTAAGTGCACAATACATTTCACTATATTTGTGATCAAAGTTTTGCAGTGCATATATTTTTGCATATTTTATAATTGTTAGGTTTAAAGAATATCTTTTTGTTTATAAAAACATATTTGTAAGTTTTTAGTGCATATTTTAATAGTTCAAAATCAACAAAGGTGGGCAAGTTAATTAAAATAATTCACTCTAGTTAAGTTAAGTTAAGAGGACACAAGATCGATAACCTATTTACCTGGAACTTTTTTAAAATTTTTAATCCTTATCTATAAAAGCTTAACATTTTATACATTTTTAACTTAAACTAAATAATTTGTAAATTTTCAATTTGAAAAATTACATTAAAATTTGAACTTTAAATGATTATAAAAATAAACGTGACTATGTATTTTTATTATATTATTTTTACGGTATTTGCGTATTTATAATTTTTCGATGCAAATTGCATATAATTAAATGCATTTACGATTTTTAGTGAACAAATGTCCTTGCTCTAATTATAATAAAAATTATCTATTATTCCATATAATGCAAATAATAGGTTTAAAATATATGGAGATATTATAATAATATAATTATAATATAATAGGTAGGTACTCAAATTTTATAATTTGTAAACATTATCGTTGTATATAAAAATTCTATATGATGATTATTAGCAACATGAAATAGTTTATACAAAATACAAACAATTATTTTATCAAGTACATATAATTTTATTTTTCTTCTGCTTATACATAAATACATATATATATATATATATATATATAATTAATTAATTATAGATTACAAAAATCACCTACTGTACAATTTTATTTAGTATCAAATTAACTATTTTTATAGATATATACAAATCATATAAATGCAATAAAATGTGCATGTAAGATATTATTGTAGGCTATATCCATTTCTTCAGATTATTGAGCATGTACCTACTTACATTATAAAATACATATCTTACATATTATATATATATATATGGGTAGGCTGACTCAGGGTGGAACTGAAGCCTTAAACAAGCTTGTGGCGAGTAGGGATATTTTTGAGTGATATATAAAGTACAATGAACATTTTATTTCCGTATTAATTAATAATTAACTTATATGAGTTCATATGAGAATTCGAGTTTTGTTTAAATATTTTGAACAAACTTTGGTTTGTTTATATTTTATTTAACATTACATGTATAAATATTTATAAATATTATAAACATTTAACATTTTTTACATTACAAATTACAAAATCACGCGACGTGAAAATAACGCTTTCTGTTTGACAGAGCCTTTAATTCCTAAGTGATTTTCTGGAATATTTTATTCTGGAAATGTTAGTATTATTATGCTCAATGTGTTGGTGAAATCAGAATTTCTACACCGTATTATCTACATCGTGAAATTAACAAATTGAAATAATTTTTAAAAAAAATCCCAAGTGGTAAGGGGGTTGTAATCGCCAGGTCACCCCCCAATAAATCCACCCCTATATGCTGTGTATAATGATCAATATCTTTAAGTATACGCCTACCGCTTATACCTTACATTTATAGTATTTATTGCCTATTTAATAGTGTATTACCAACCTATATAATATACTACTACTTTTTGTCTTTTTGTGTTCTCGTGAAGTATTCTACCACTAGAGTTCCGAGTTTTACAATTCTTATAAAAAATGTTTATCATATATTATGTAGGTAATTAAATCTGATTTTTTGGTCAGTTGAAATGTTAATAATATATTTTCTCTATAATACAAGATATACTTTGGTAAAAAATATTAATTTAAATTTAACATTAATTATCTTAATATTAATAATTAACCTAATTTAATATTTTACATATAAACGAATTGATTATTAATACAGTATCACATAAATTTAAAAAAAAAAACGTGCAGCATACTAGCCATTAATGTAAAATATTATTCACTATTACAGTAAGGCAAACTACACGATATTATAAAATCCATTGTATACGCGTAATAAATTTAAAATATTTGGCGCCACTATATAAGTTGAGCATTATTTTATATAAATAATAATCATATTATTTATATCATCATTATAATAAAATAATATACCGTATCTCCTATCTATTCGTATATCCGCTGTAGGTAGTATATACAATGTACAGTTGCGTCATGAGAATTTTTATACGAGGGGGAAGTTACTCAGTTGCCCCTTGCAAAATTTGCATATACTTTTTTAGATGAGCAAGCAGACTTTTTACTACCTAATCTAAGTCATATATATCGGAGTTAAGTTTTTAGGGATAGATGCGGGTTGATTTAACTTCAATGTTGGCCCCAATAATAATTAAAAAAAAATGCGTGACGCTACTGTACTTATGTTCTCGCGTAAATGCCTATAGGTACTTAAACAATAAACGGATAGATACGAAAAAGTAAGAACATTATAAATAGGGGTGTGTTACGTCATGGGCTCAACAAGGCATTTGTTTTTTTGAAAAACTCTCGTGACTTTATTGAATAGTACCTATTCACAGTACGGTATATTTTATTATTGTATAGAATATAATATACAATAATATGGACTATATAGTACACGACAATAATATGATATGATAATATAAATATAGTATAAACGGCGAGGTGTATTTTCTTCTATATGTTGGTATACGATGACGTTTAAACGGTTGCTTTCCTATATAAATATAAACGCACACTAAGGACGAGGCATTGCCGGAATAGTAGACACCAATTCGTGTGCGGTGGACCTGGAGCCCTTTGGTTTGCATACGCATCCACTTTCCACTAGCACGTAATCCTGGCCGGTCAGTGTCACCGGTCCCAAAGGTATTACCAGGAACAAGTATGGTACGTAAGTTTGCGTACACTCTCCTCTGACCATGTCGCACTCGTTTGATCTGTAATTAAAACAAAAATCAGTTTCTCACGCGATCTAAAAAACTGTGTTCGTATGTACATCATATATGTTATATACTTATATATTATATAGATATTAGGTACCTATTATAACCATATAATATATAATAGGTATATATTACTTGTACGTAGCTGCAAATTGAAAATAAGCAACAGTGTAAACGTTTAATATTTAAAATAATAATGATAAGACGAACACGTGGAGTTGAACGGTTGAACGGTGGATATAATAGGTAGTTAAAACAAAAATATAAAACTTACTCGCAAACTTCGTAAACGACTTGTTGTAACAGATCCGGGAATTTTTGAACGATAGTCACAGGTTGGCCAGACGTCAGTGACACACCGTACATGGGCGCAGTCGTATTGTATCTGGTGCGGCACAGTCTGTTTGGCGTTTGACATAGTTCACGATTGGCTGCTGGTGTTGATCCATATTCTCGGGCTGAAAAATCATATAAATAATGGTTAATAGTTTATACATTTATACGTATTAGTTTATAATTATTAGAAATATTCACGAAAGTACCTATATAATAATATTATGAAGAATCTAAATGACTTTTGTCAAATTACGAAACATATATTATTGTATTATTATAATTTATCAGTTAACACTAAACAACTATACAATTTTAAAATTAACATATTATCTTCTGAATAGAATTTGAAATTTGTAATATTGATAAATGTATTATTCATTTATATGCATAAAATTGTAACACTTTATTTTTTTAATTAGTCGTATAAACTATTATAACTATATTAATATCGTTGTGGAGTGTACGATATTATGTATTTTTTTTTTTTTTTATTTTATTTTTTTTTTATTAGCTTTTAGTCGGATACTATTACAGCTCAACAATTATATACCATACATATTATAATAAAATATTGTACATTATACATGATAAGAAAGCAATTAAGTTAGAAAGGTATATACTATTTAGACAGATAAAGAAATAACATTACTATTAAGTATGGAAAACATTTTACAGAAATAGCTATGGAGATAAGGAAGTTTTGGGGACTAATGTGTGAAGAAATGAAGAGAGGAGAGTAATTAGAGGACTGATTAAAGAATTGAGGTTATAGTGATAAAGTTAGATAATAGGTCGGAAAAATTATCTGTGAAAGAATCTTGAGTCCGGGTGGCTTCAGCGTATGATTTTGGTCTGGAATGAGGGTTTAGCGCCGGAACTTTGAGTGGAGAAGCATTGAGGAGTCTTGAGTTTTTTTTTGAGCACTTAGGAGAACAGGACAGCCCCTGAAGTTGGCGGTGTGGTCCCCGGAGCACAGGGCACATTTAGCCGGACTATTCCGATCTTTGGAACATTCATTTGTGTTATGGTTTGCACCGCATTTAACGCAGCGCGCGACGTGGTGACAATAGTTTTGCGTGTACGCGATTGGCATTTATGGCACTGAGGAGGACCGCGGTTCTTTTTGTGTGGTTTTTCTATAATAACTTTGGTATTAAGTAAAGACGAAATTTTAGTGATATCCACATTGTTTGTATCTTGGGAAACTTCTATAAAAAATAGAGGTAAGGGGCGTTTGTTTTTATCTAATATGTTTTGAACACGTACGACAGAATGTCCCAATTCAGATAGAGCAGAAACAATATCAGTTTCAATGGTAGAGAAGTGTAAATTTCTGATAACAAATCTGACTGGACGAAATTGACGAGGTTTGAATGTGTGAAATTTGGCGTCGGTGTCATTTAAATGATTCATAATTATGTTGAAATTTGACATACCCGAGGGATTATATTAATATCATATATTTAAAATTAATTATTAAGTATACCAGGTGATACACTCATTATTTTAAAACAATATTTCTGAAAAAAATGTATATTTATTACTATTTTTTTCATTATAATGACACCATACATTTTTATTTCATATTCCGAAGCAGTTCATTATTCACAATATTTCAATGTAAGTACCTATAAAAATCAAATTTCGGAGAAATAGTTCATCAGTTATTATAAGTATTTAAAGTAAGTTATAAGTAGGTAACTACCTAATTAACTAACTGTCTGAAATTTGATCTTTGTTGATTAAAATACTTCGATTAATATTCTACTTCAGAATATAAAATTAAAAAGTAAAAAAAACTTAAGAAATTATAACGATAAAAAATATAGTTTATTTTCAGAAATGTTGTTTAAAAATATATCAAATTGAAATTATATAAAAAGAATATTTTGATAAAAATCAAAACTTTGAAATAAAGAGTGTATACACTCTACACTATTAAATGGATCATACTGAATATGCACTGTAGTAACTTTATTCGAAACCAATTTTTTTCTAGAAGGGATCAGAGCTTACGCTAATGGGTAGTTCTAAATTAAAATGGACAATTCCAAAAACCAATTTGGTCAGTATCAAAAATCTTGAATTTTCTGTATTATTGGCATATGTAATATTGTTTAATTTAATTATGTATTTTATTTGATATTTTTTGTTTGGTTTTTAATATTTGTTGTACTATTTTCTGTAGCATGTATCAAAGATATTCATAATTTAATTGGTGCAGACATAGATTTAAAAGAATTTTCATTGGAGTATGATGAAATTATATCAATGGAAAATATATATAAATTACGAAAAATGAACCTTATTAAACTAGTAAAAACATTATGTAGCTCAAAACATTTTCCAAATGTTTGTACAATGTTGGCGTGAGTGGCAGATGCAAAACCTCATAGTGCTGATGTTGAACGTTTGATAAGTGCCAGCAACTTATTAAAATCACCATTACGCTCAACTATGAATATTGAGACAGACAACTTGAGCTTATATATAAATTATAATATGCCACCATTGTACGTTTGGGATCCTAGGGACATAGTTTACCATTGGAAACAAAAAAAAGAAACATCGAGTCCTTAAAAGAAGAAAAGGAAAGGAACAAAGTTATTTTGGTGGAGTTTTCTTTGAAGCATCTGGTAAAAACAAAATTATCGATAGTGACGATATTGGCGAAGACACTGAAGATAAAAAAAAATGTTTTTAATTTGTTATTATTATTAATAAATTGTAATAAATAAAGTAATGTATAAAGTGTTTACATGTGTAGTCAATATATAGTTTGGTAGATAGTGGTTGCTAAGCGAATTTAGCGAGCTACAAATTTATTTAATCTACATTTATATAGGTACAAAAATATTAAAATGTTGGGCAGTTCTAACATTTTCTTAGCGCAAGCTCTGGAAGGGATCAAAATGTATTGTGTTCAGAAGTACTTAAAAGGGAGTTTGTAATTTGCTCCAAAATAAAGATAATATGCAATATGCACCATCGCCATCGGATAGACTATGGGTAGTTGAAAATAGTGTTTGCAATAATATAATTTGAATCAAAATGTATAGGTATCGAAATGTAAAAGTTATTCGATTATCGAGTATTCCATTATTCATCGATTATTTGATTTTCATTATGCTGCTTATTTGACTGACAATTATTGTTTATAATATTTCTAAGACACTTTATTTTTAGCACAAAAATATATTCTCATAAATGTATTATAGATATATAGCTACAACAATATCTGTAAGGCGTAAGCTCTGCAGCTTGTATAGGAAGAGTTAAGTTGTAAATAGGATCGTGGTTTATGTAGTGATTGTTCTACCTGTTTTATAAATAAAAACCAAACTTAAGTAGGTAATTATGTTAGGATTATAATTTATAGATACTCTTTATCAAAATTGTTTATAAATAATTTTAAATCATTAAATGTTTTCAAATTATATTTTTGCCTAAAATAATGCATTTGTTATTTGTTATTATAATGTTATATATTATTGCTATAACTGTTATAACTTTACTTATAAGGTAGGTAGATATAGTAAATAAAAATAAAATAACCGCTCAGAATCTATAACGGAGTATTCTATGTGACTGCGTGTTATTACTTATTAGCTGCTCATATCTCAATATATTACCTCTAGTCTATATGGTAACTTGTACAGTTGTACGTAGCTAAGTACTATCGATTTAAATTTTGGTGTAAATTACAATTATTTATTATTGCCTGAGATGGTGCAAAGTAGCAAATTACATATATATATTTTGATGAAATTTCCAAACGCATTTCAAAAATGTTGGTACTTGATGTGAATTTCACATGTTGAATATATTTCGGATCAGTTTTGGTGCGAAGTCAATTTTTATTGTTTATACCCCTTACGAGGTTGCCTGAAAATGGAAATGGAAAATAGAATCGTATTCAATTTTTATTTTTTGTTGGAATTGTATATTTGAACTGAATCGTATTTACTCGGAATAATTTATCATTGTTAGTCACATTGGTACTTTAAATAAATTTACAGTGATCCGTATTTCATGATATTAATATAATATATAATTAATAAATAATACATTTGTATTGAATCATATTATATTTCATTGGAACCAAATCGTATTAAAAAAAATATTTTGTTGAAAATATGTGTATGACTTACGAGTAATTGTTCCGATAACTGGAATAACACCCAGATTTTACCTATTGTTTGTGATATAGGTACGAAGACGTAGGTACTAACTTAACATCAAGCTGATTCAAAGAAATACTTTTAAAAATATAATAAAAGATAATTTAATATAAGATGTGGTATTTATTTAGGTACGTAACTGAACATTTCTATAATTTTTAATAAAAAAAAACTTCCATTATTATTATTATTGAAATGTCAAGTAGTAAATATAAAAAAATATTATTCTATAATATTATCGTAATAAGTAAAGTATAACATATTGAACATTCAAAGTATTTTATTATAATAATAATAGTAGGTACCCATATAATGATACCCTATAATAATATGATATATACCTATATTAGATACATAAGAACTATTTCACTATTTTTATTTAGGATACAAAATTATATACACTTCATTATTGAATTTACAGGCACTTATTTATTTTGTTAAATATCCGAATAAAACTCGATTCGTTGCGCAGTTGTTCAAGTAGGAATATAATGTGAAAAACGTTTATTTCTCGAATAAATGATCTAAAGTTTTACATATACCTAGGTATGTATTATATATAATATATATGACCGATATTTCGTTTCGAGAATTGTTACATTTATTTATGATACCTATCGATTTAATTTTACCTATTTTTTTTTTACTCTTTAATTGAATGGTAGTCATGGTTAGTGGTCGTACAAATGTACAATGTGAGAAGCAATAAACAGAACTAAAAAATGTCAATTATCTTGTCAACGTATTATATTAAAAATAAAAAATATAAACCAAGTATCAGATTATATTTGCTGAAAGCCTAGAAATAAGTATAATAATTAATAATTATATCAGAATTTTTTATTTATTAAATTTACAAATTGAATCTAAATGTTCTTATTTTTCAATAAATAATTAATATATTATATACATTTTAAATTTATTACTTTTTAGATACTTAAAAATTAAAATTAATATTTAAAAAAATGATTACCAGACACTTTAAAATTAACTGTACCTAAATAAATTGTAAAGTAATAAGAAAACCATCACATTATATATTGGTTAGGTTTTAAACTTTAAGCAAATACTAAAAAGTGAATAGGTATACTACTTACCAGTTCTACTGATCGTGTAATCTTCATTGTGATTATTAATTTTATAGGTTTTTAGTAGTGTTTCTCGTACCGTTTCGGGACTAGGTTTCGAGCCTGCGTTAAAAGCGTCGCGTCCTGTCCTTGATGATCCCCAGTTGTGGGTGCGTCTATAAGTGCCGGCTACTATCGACCTGTACATTTTTGTATAAATAAACAAATTTTAAAACGAACTGAATGTACGGATTTTAAATTAGTGTAATTTCCGAGTAAACGGAATGGTACCAAACTAATAATAATTGAATTGTTCAATGACGCCAACTAGGTACAATTACAAATCTGGGTAAACTAAACTGGGTCGATTTTTTTTATCAATTTTTCCTATTGTGTCGAACTATAAAGATTTTTATTCAAACATATTTTGTACTTACTCAGGATAAGGTTTACCATTGGGACCGATGCAATCCAAATTATCGGTAAGCGCGTCACCCCGCAAGTATTTCAGTGATTCACCATTTCCGCCACAAAGTTCAGCCCACGTATACTTGCACATGGATAGTACATAAATTATATGCAATAACTATAAAGATAAAATAGAATGATTAGAATTAAATATGAATAAAACATTTACAAAAAACCTTTCAAAATGTGTAATTAAATACGCAAACGTCGCAAACACAGAACAAGTCACCATAAATGTAAGCTAAGAACTATAATTATAAATAGGGTAAACTAATCCGTCAATTAAAAAAAAAAATTTTCATTTTTTAAGACCAAAATTGTATTGTTTGTTTAAACTATTGTTTATTTAAAACATTTTAATAAAAATATCCTGGTATATAAAATATTAATTCTTAATTCCACGAACTTATGGGTTATTATTATTAATTAATACATTATGATAATTATTTCATACTTTGAAGTAAAAAAAATTCACAAATTGGTACGTTTATATAAATTATATTAAACTGGTTTTGTAACCAAACTAATATTTAAGCAGTTCACTGTCCAGAAAATGATATTCAAGTTCTGTTTATTTAGGGATATTTTTCAATAACTCTAGTCATTTTAACACAATGTTGTAGAAAAATTAAATTTATCCAAATATGTGTATACTATCTGTATTGGCATTATGATTGCATTTTTTAAACTCAATAAAAATGTAAAAAACAGTTTGAAAATAAATGCCGTATGAAAAATATAATAAAACGTAAATTTACAACAATTTCTTGATGCCAGTTACTTTCTACAGACAGTAGTATATAACACACTTGCAAATGTATACAAATACATAAATGTATATGCAACACGTAATAATATAAAAATAGTATCCTAATTGTATAATAATTATATAGCATTATAGGTAGATATATAATACATGAGAAATACCGAAAATTGAAAAAAAAAATAGCTAAGAAAACAAAACATCGCTTCACTCAAATGTCGACGTCTTTGTTATAATATGTATGTTGTATTTAAATAATAAAACACTGATTGACCTACTATATACTATAATATTATATAGTTTCAAAGACGCTTTTGTAATTAATTGTGTAAATAGAAACCATCAGTCGCCGACGGTGTGGTTTTCCGGCAATATTCCTGCATATAAACGTGAGCGCGCGCGCATGTGTAATGTGTTGTGTGTGTATATATTACCGGAAATGTTGACAATTTAGGAAATGACGACAATTCCTAGTAAATGTTGACAATTCCTAAAAGCGGAAGGCAATGTTATTACCGCCTAGGAATTGTCATAATTTCCGTAGTTTATTAGGCAATGTTATCACTAGGGCTCGGAATTTGATGATCTAAAAATATATCAAAAAAAATGCATAAAATGACATTTATTAATTTATTTTTTTTAAAAAATAATATTAAAAATGTATATTTTACTGTAAAAATTGATAAATATTGTTTCGAAACAAATTATAATTATTATAAATTAATTAAATAAAACTATATATTATAGTCCTTTATACTCTATATAGAAGACACTATCGAACTAATAATGCTGTCGAATACAAATTAAATGAAAAACGGAGACACACGGGTATATAAAATAAACTTATAAAATTATTTTATATATCTGTGTGGAGACATGAAATTATATCAAACACGGGTTTATGTCGATTGCGATAACCGATTTTAAACACGCGTGTGTCCCTGGCATAAAATAGTAAATTTGTTGTCAACTGTCAAAGTTGTTCAATTACACAAGATCAGAAATAAATCCTTGCAAACCAAATTTATTGGATCTAAGTACTGTTTTAAAATCGATAGGTCAAGCAGAAAAACCGTTATCACTTCGGGAGACAGCTACTGTAAATAGTATTTCAGGGGCACAAGGATATACCCGATGTCAATGTAAGACAAAATGCAAGACGAACAGGTGTGCTTGCAGATCGGCATCTAGAATTTGTAATTCTAAATGTCATGGAAGTTTGCCATGTGAAAATAAAAATGAGTAACTACGTATACAAATCATAAAAAAATTTTAAAAAGCTTAAATTACATAAATTAAAATGTTAATAAAATACTTGTTTATTAATTGATTATTTATTAAGGTGATAGTAGATTAATTAATAATTATGTCTGAAAAAAAATAATATTTAAATAAGTCAGATTAAATTAAAAAAATGTGCCATCTAACATCTTTGCCTACTATCGTTAGGAAATAACATATACTAGGCGATGATATCATTTCCTTCCGATTTTAGGAATTGTCATCATTTCCTAAATGTCAACATTTCCGGTAACATATATTCATAATATCTGGACCAAATGCATATATACATTCATAATATGTCTTTGGGGGTATATTATAGTACAGCCGAGTGTGTTTGATGTGTTTATAAAAAGACAAGGAAATAAAAAAAAAATCACCGTATAATAACGGTATACACGCATTATTACGTCCACGCCGTACGTTATTTTCATTTGCCATTTCCGATCAGCAAGTATTCTACAATCGTAAAATACATATCATATTATTGTAAAGTGTTGATATATTTTCAATTGTTGTATTGATGCCTGTGACGGTTGCAGACTGCAGTGACTAGGAAATATTATTTTTTAGCCACTGCCGCCGAGTGATGAAGTGTATAAAACAAAAATCACGTGAACGCAATTTAAATATATTTAGATATTGTGCGTATCATAATGATATAGGTACTTGCTAGTCATTTCGGAACGAACGTTTATACCAGCTGTACGGCGACGATGTGTAACCTTGACCGCTACGTATGAATCGTATATTCGTATATAAATATTTAACACTATATTATAGTCTATAACAGGAAATAGGTAGGTACAGCGACGGTTACAAACGCAGTGAAAAACGCGACACACTCAAGACGTGTGTTGATCGTCGTGGGGTCCGATCGTAACGGGACCGCCGCGCCGCCGCCAGAGACTTGTGCGCGCGTATCCCACATGCGATTGGGTGGAGATCGGGTGTACAGATACCGCGGGATAACCCACATTTTTATACCGGCTTTATATAGCCACGACGACGTTCGACAATCGGCCATTCGTATACCACGCACGGACTCCAGCTGGCGGCGGCAGATATTTCGACGATGATTCATGGTGATTGCTCCCGAGACCCATTGACCCAAATTCTCACGACGACGTAATCGCAATATTATTATTATTATTATAATAATTTATTATTGTATTGTTTTATTCCGGGTCTGTCGGCGCGGCGCGGTGTACCTATGCGAATTACAAGTTTTGCTGGTCTCGTACATCGTATGGAACGGGACTATTATTATATACGGGGTGATTCACGCAGCATGCCCACCCACCGGCCACTTTATCCTATATAATGAATAATATGATGCTCCAATTCAAATTCAGGTTTTTGCAAATTTTAGTAAAGAACGTTTTATTTTTGATTTGTGTACCAACTTCTTTTTTTTTTTTTAATAAGATAAGCACCTTTTTTATTATTGTTTTAAAAATGTTGACGCGTCCAATTAAAATTTAAACGAATAGTTTCTGAGTCATTAAACAATTAAACTTTATATACTTAGGCTTATAGTCATTAGTCCTTAATAATGGTTTTACATCACATATAAAGCTTACCTATAGTATGTAATATTTAGTCTAGCGTACTATTTAGTAGGTACTACTCATTATACTCGAACAATCACAATCTACATAAATTGTAAAATTGTAATACATTAATTTATTATATTAATAATATTACTATAATTTTCGAATCATCATACCCTCCCATATTCTACACCTATTATATACTATTATCCTTCGTACACATGGTTTAATAACCCAAAAACTAGTTTCAAATTTCGATTTAAAATTATCGACTTGATAAATTACAATGAACAATTTGAAAAAATGCAACATTATATGAATATACAGGGTTGAGCATGCTTAGTGAATCACCCTGTATATCATGTACATATACGTACTATATATATATGATAACGGCCGAACAATCGTGTGTGGTGCACGGACTGTGCATGTATAATATTATTCCATTGTGAGTATATAACGTCTTTAATCTATATGCATATTTGTGAATCAAAGAGATTTGTCTCCATACACAACATAACAAAATATATATAAGTATACGAGTATTTAAGTAAAAGTAATTGAGTAAAAGTATTCAAATACTTTTTTAAGTATTAAATAACTTTTTAAATACTTTTTTTGTATTAAATACTTTTTGGTATTGAATACTTTGGTTTTTTATTTCGAACATTTTATTTTTATTTGAAATAATTGGTTGGAAAAATATTATTGTCAACTACAATAATAGAATAATAGTTTTATTTAATATTCTGTATTTCTGTGTTAGCCGAAGCCCAAAGGTTTGTGAAAACCAGATTTCTAAAAAAAGTTATTGAATATTGAATAACAATTAACAATATTCCCTTTAAAACTATAAGATAACTATTAAATTACCTACTACCTATGTGTTTATATTACGATAATGAGAAACCCACTTTAAAAACCAAAAGTATTGGAAAAGTATTTGAGTAGTATTTGAAATACTTTACAATTAAAGTATTTGAGTAGTATCTTAAATACTTAAAAAAAAAATGTATTTGAGTATTTACTCAAGTACTTTTTAAAAGTATTCTTTACAGGACTGACTATTAGCCAGTAGGTACTTCGTACCTATATCGATCGTATCGGTGTAATTATATTGAAATATCTGCTACGGATTTGTTCGTATATTTTCGATATAAATTGGTTTTTTACGGGTAATAGGTACCCTAATACGACAATTTTCGTAAATGCATAAGAGTTAATAAGGAGTTTAAAGATATCCGTTAGGCCATAAAATATGTACACAATTATCTTCTCATCGCGCGGTTTGGATTTATTGCAGAACGGTATTTTGACAAAAATATATATACATCAATTACGTTTTTCGCTTCGGTAGTGGCAATAAATATCTTAGTGATGATTGTCTGACCGCTTCTATGTTGCTGTAAAAGATAATAGTTCGTACTAAAATTAAAAATACATAACATTTTGTCATGATTATATTTTTCAGCTTAAGATTTTCATTGCGTCTATGATTACAGCATCCTTTATTCCTTTTAACATCAGCTGTGTTCTTATTTAATATATAAGTACCCACGCATTATAATTGCAGTTTGATTTAAGCATAATTTGTATACCTCTGCAATAAGCACTTAAAAATTTAAATTTCTTTGTTCACGTGGATTCGATTTATAAACACAATTATAGCAATATCAATGGGCATTTGTATACTTTAAATCATAAACTATTAAGTATTAGGTACTTATAGAATATTGAATAATCCGGTAAAAAGTGAAAAGCCTGACTTTTAAAATATTTTTATTCGTTATTCTACTCTTTTGGATACAACTATATGAGTTGCCAGCTATATAGTTCTGCACTAGACGTATATACATTCTACCATAATGGCGGCCTATGTACTATGTAGGTATTGTAACACCTAAATACATATAATTCGCTTCCATTATGCGATACACATATATATTAGACATTAAAAGATTTGTATTATGTCCTATATGTTCTTTTAAGTATGTTATAACATAACGGAAAAGTAATACAACGTGAAAATCTATTTAGTTTCCATGTATAAGTTTTATAGGTTCTGACTTTGTGTGCGGAGAAAAAAAGGCTAATGGTTTTATAATTTGAAATCACGCAGCTAGGTAGTTATCTACCTACTATGTACGTGTGTAACACATACGTCGAGGTCTACACAAAATATATTATATTGCATTGCAATAATATAATATAACTCTCACGACAATTCGATGGGTTTATCAGTCATCGACAGAGTGGTGCAGTGAGTATTATGTTATTGTCTAGCTTGACATATATATTACATTATATATAGAACTGCATACCTATAGATTTCTTATAGAGTATTTCAATTAATACCCACTGTTTGAAAAATGTCGTGGCATCGTGGTACACATAACACATCACACCTGCAGAAATGGTTCACAGAAGAGAATGCCTCACAGAAAAATTGATAGTGAGCTTGGATTATATATAATAAATATTATATTATACTATATAGTACCAAAAGTAAATACAAATATATCGGTCGTTGTCAAATATTTTGATTTTTTCTCAGCGCGTATATACAGTACTTATTATAAATTATAATATTAGAATTCTGTGCAGGGTGCCGTATTATAAATCTGTTTTACACCCATGAGCATATGCATATAATATATCCATGGGTGGAATCTACCGTCTTTATTCTAGATAATTCGAAACGCATATTAACCAGTTCAATATTAAACCTATATACAGTATACACAGTATCCCTCGATGATATTATTTTCAAACCATCATTATATTCGTATTATCTTAATATATTAAAAAAGGCGCATCAGTACAAAAGATACACTAATCTATACAGTAGCATATTATTTATTGTGTCTTAGGTATCCCGTTGGTTTTTAATCCAGTAACTAGTGTATATAATATGTATACATTTGTGTACACGATATTTGCTAATACATACTGGTTACATTTAGTGGTTTCTCTTTTCGTATTATTTTTGGTGCAAACTACTAACCATCCGTCCAAACGCCATCACACGCGTTCATTATTATATTATTTACACTGATAAATGATAATACACTGTATGGAATAACTACTGATCGTGAGTCGTATCATACATACACACAATAGAAATAGGTAACTCGTAACTGTCCGTATATATAATATACAGGTGTTTAATGTTTTAAAACAGATTACGAGTTATTGAAAATATGATTCGAATTTTATTATACACTAGTTACTGCCAAAATTCAGCATAGAAAATTATTTTTTTAAATTAATCAAAATATGTTTATATCTCTATAGCAGTCCCCACTACGCCGTCCTTTAACAAATTTTGTGTAGCCCACATTAAAACTGAAATTGTACATTTGTACATTATAAAATCCAACATTTTCCACTTTTAAAGAGTAGGTAATTAAAATAAAATATTTATACTAAAATTACAGATTTTAACAGGAATACCTTCCTGAGTATCACTACGTCGCCCAAATTTCATTTTTTTTGTCAGAGAGGAGGTAGAGGGGTATTGTTTTATAATGTTCCTATAAATAATACAACTGACTCACTGTTTTGGAATAGTGGTTCCTCTAATACTTTCACCGTGCAATAAGAAAGGATTGGCCAAAATTCGCATTTTAAAGAGGTGTTCAAACAGGGACATTAAAGTTCACAATGGAAATTGGAAATTTTATTTTTATTTATTAATAGTTGCCATTGCAGGTTACAGTCTACAGTAGAAATTAATATTAATTTATTATTGGTTATTCGGGCAAATCAGGTGCAAGCTTGCATCAAATAAAATTATTGAACATTGCCTACTAAGGTGAAAGAGTTACCCTTTATCCGCGATCCAACTGCACTTACTGCAGCAAGTTACACCCAAAATGACTTGAACAATCTTAATTTTTTTTTTAGAGTTGCGACTTTTTACGAACAATGAAGTGCACGGGTTCAGCTAGTTTATTGTATATAATTTGAATTTATAATATCATAAATCATTATATCAACAAACTGAAATTAACGTATAGGAATATTTAAGAAATAGTATAATAAAATTATATGAGAAGTACTTAAAATAATTAGGTACCTATGATATTGATCAAAAAGTATAAACTACAGGGCGTTTCAAAAATAATGCACCGATTTACCAGTGTAGTGTATTTACCTGGCTGTGATGGTTAAATGATTTTGTCAAGGGGGGGGATGAACCATTTTTTATTATTGAAAATATTATTTATGGTTACCATATCTTAAGCATTGATAAAAAGGTCATGGGGGAATCTATCCCCGTTTAACCGCTACGCTGGGCTAGCTGGTATCAGCGAAATAATTAATAAAGACTTTATCTTTCACAGAGACACATATATGATATAGTTGTACAATTATATCACCGACGCAAATATCAACAATTGTTAGAACTACGGAAATGTCTCAAAAAAAAAAAATCGGAAACCTATGTAAAATTATAAGATCTTCAACTGTTCTATAATAAGTCATTTTGACGTGCGACTATAGTAGTTTTGGCTAAAATCTAAAAAACAAAAAAAAATTGTATTTACCGCTATCTCCTGATAATGTGGGTAAGTATGCAAAATTACATATTCCTATGGACAATTTCACGGTCGTTAATTTTTCATCTATATTTTTTAGCAAAGGTGGGCATAAACTAGTTAAAAAGTTAAAATTAAGTTATAAAGTTATTTTTTTTTTAACTTTTTAACCTAGTTAGTTAATTTTCTAATCAATTTATGAACTCAACTATAGTCTATAGTTTAATTGACAGTTGAAATAACTTTACTCAGTTTATTTTAAAATAATCCATCAAGTTAAACATTTTTCGTTTTTATGTTTTTATACGTAATTATTAATACTAAAATAAAAATAAACCAAATATCCAATACTATAATAATACAAATATTTCTGTTATTTTTCTTGATAAAACAATTTTGTAAATATATATATTTTAGTAGATTCGATAGGCATAATATTATATGACCTTAAATTGCTAGGTATTTTATATAAATAAATTAATATTTGTTAAGTTATTAATTAGGATGTGTTGGTATAGTTTAAATATTTAATAAACATGTAAAGTAGAATATGATACAATGGTACTTACATAGAATATAGGTTCACTGTATATTACGATGAATGATCAATAAAATTGTTTATTATAATTTAGGAAATAAAAGTGTAAGATTTAACAAGTTATAGTGTAAAACGGAAAAAAGGGTACGCACTCCTTCTTAAGAGATGGAGAGCTATGCACAAGGTGTAATTTTTTTTTTTTTGGGGGGGGGGGGGGCAAACATACAAAACTTTTTACAACATTTACAAAATATATTATTTATTAGCCCACTCGAAACGTCAAACTGTCGAAAATGTACAATAAGATAAGTAATAACACATAGGACGCAGTGGCGTATTTAGTCTTTTTTGTAGGGGGTGGATGACAAGAATTTTAGCTAACAGATTACGATGTAAAAATTATAATATAATAATAGACATGTATTTAAAGAGCCATGGGGGTGGATTTGTCCCCAAATCCGCCCCCGTAAATACGCCCCTGATAGGACGTATATATACTATATATATTATATACACTAATAAGGTTGTCATTTGTCATGCTTCGAGTTGTAAATTATTACGTAGGTACTTTTATCATAGGTATTTGTAGACTATTGTCTAGTAAATATAGTCACCAGAATTATGATAAAAAAACGTAATTACTAAATACTAATGTAGTAATGTGCTATTATTAGACTGGCAAGAAACTTTCAGAATAAATTGTAATTTTACAATATTTTCAATAAACACGTGTATATAGAAATTGAATCCTGTAACTCTATAGAAATATGAATATCTACGAAATCCACTAGGTACTGCACAGTGTTAAAGTGGAAAAAAACAGTCTAAAAACATAGGGCAACCACGCGCGATGGGTGGGGTAAAGCAAATTTCCCCTTCGCACAACAAAAAATAGCTTTACACGGCGCATGGGTCTCGACGTGTTTTTTTTTGTATAAAATTTTATTATTTTTCTAAATCACAACAATAATAGTTCGAAAACAAGTTGTTGACGGTGACAAACGTGACGAGAGACCAGCAATAACTGTATTAAATAAATATGTAATTATCATAATAATTCAACTCGTATAGGTATGCCATGTAGTGTGTGCCGTGTGGTGCGGGTAACTTATAATTATTTTAGTTTTTGTATATTATAAGTAAATAATAATTTCCGTTAGGATTTTTTTTTCTTATGGCATTATAACTACACGCATAATAATATACGTATATGCGATATTTTTTTTCCTCGGATGACGCACCGGAAATATTTACGGGAGACTCGACATGAGAACCGGTCTATGTTGATTTTTCAAGAACAAAATGAATAGGTAAATAAATATTGTTACAGGGACACATATACATATCCTATATAATATATAGATGTACAGTATTCTTCCAAGATACGAAATCCGTCCTATACGGTAGTACGGTACTCGCCGCCGTAGATATGAATGAAACTTTTAAACGAACAGTAATCGTAATTGTTCCCGAGTCACGCGTGACGCACGTTTATACGGACATTGCGGTCCGCGCGGATTCCTGCGGTCATTCGTGCTGCAGTCATTGAACTTGCAGTGTTTTTGTTTCCCAGCCGTTTTTCTACATGAACGATGCTAAATAATTTAGTTAGGATTACATTTTTCTTTTTTAAAAATGGTTTTTTACTATTTCTTTATCATATTATATATATAGGCACCGTCAGCTGTCGTATATAATATATATATATATAGATTTGCTTCGACTCATGACAAACGTGCGTGACCGACAACCAATTAGGATCTTGTTCGTCGTTAATCAGGATCACAAAAGAAATAACTCGTTATAACCCCTCATCAAGCCATCCAACACTTAAAAAGAGTTACATGGAATATCGATTATCGTTTACGGGACTGCGTCGGGGATAATCTGACTGGTTATATACAATACACATAATATACCAATATACTTATAACTTATAAGTTATATTATTGTTATGTACAAATGAGAATATGGTTGTCAGATGAAAACGCGTCTCACTCAGATCTGAATACGATTATTATATCTTAACCGTGTTCGTACAGTAGATTTCTTGAAGAGCATTTGTATGTATATTATGTATGTAGTGATGTATGTATAACTGTTTAAAATATAAAATGGAATTCCACAGAAATACCTACACATAACTAGGTTTGTTTCAGTGATACCAATTCAAATCGTATTGGTTATGTATACGTATCATTAATCATTATTTATGCGAGTTATAAATCCGGTTTATGATTGATAAAAGTGTTTATTTTAAACTTGAAAGTGTAGGCGTGTAGCCGTGTAGGTACCTGGTGATCAAAATATTTAATTTTTTCGTTCTGAAGCGCGGAATAAATATGTCATAAACTTAATTTCAAATTTCAGTAGGTATATATTATAATATATATATTATATTATATACTTGTTCAATATTGTTAGGTAATAGTATGTACCTATGTGCTATGATATTATAGGCATATAATTAGAATGAAATCTTCGGTTTCAGAAATATCCATAGATACCTAATATACTAATGTATAATATTATTTAAATTTTCAGTAAATATGTAGTTAATTTAATTCATACAAAACCATATCACGTTGAAAAAAACTGAAATAATATAAAACCTATTGAAATTTATTAAGATGAAAGTAAGAAACATTTTAAAATGATTTAAATAAATTACCGAGCGGATTAAAAATGTGTACCTACGATCTACAAATTATTCTACATACATCAATATCTACATGGAAATTAGGTAAATTTTAAACGCATAATATGGGTGGGATGAATGATGATGATGAGTTAGAAATTACTTTTAAAAACATACACAAATTATTGATTGGTTATTGTTTACGATTATTATCAATCGACAATGGAAACGTTTGCCTCAAAACATTCGATTACTTAGAACGAATTCAATAGATACACCGTAAACAGTGCTATAAGATTTAAATTTCGTTGGACCTCGATTCTATTGTACTAGGTTTGATTATATTTATCTATAATCATTTAAATCAATAGTGTGACGATTTGAAGTTTCTACTAATTTTGAGTACCTATATCTATTAGTATCTAGAACGTTCGCACATAACACGATTATATTACCTATATATCTGTATTATTAAACATCTTATATATATTATACCTACCTAGAAATTATTGATATTAAAATAATCATAAATCTTTTATATAAAATATATTATTAAAAGATTTACTTAGAAGATTTATTTGCACAATATTTGCAAAGTGTATGAAGTAAATACAAATAATATTGTATAATATTTGTTATACACTTGCATACATTTCAATATTTAATTTAAATACATTATACATATTTAGGTTGCATTAACTTTTTTACTCAACATAACGGAATAACTTTGTGGTCTTTCTTTATAAATACAGTACACACATAATACCTACTACCCGTCATTGTTAAAACTTAAAATTTAATTAAATGTAAAGGTAAATTATTCAACTATTAAGAGGACGCGGCATGTGTTGTATCCGTCTTATACACATAAGACATGGTAAATTTTCGTTCGCTAGTTTCAATAGGGTGCTGTCAGTTTTCATATTAGAGTGAATTGACTTATTATCTGTGTTCTTTCGTTGGTTTTTTGCGATATTTTAATTTTTAAGTAATTTATTAGTATATAAACATTAATATTTTAAAATGCTCATAATTCACTTAAAAATTAAAAAATCGTAAAAAACCAACGAGAGAACACAGATAATATTGTTATATAAAAGTTTTATAATAGGTCAATTCACTCTAATATCAAAACTAATAGCAAAATATTGAAACTGGCGAACGAAAATTTACCACGACGTATGTGTATAAGAGGGAGACAACGCAGCGGGTGCGACGTCCTCTTACGTTTTACACGCAAGTGTTGTCTATTTATTTCCGTCGTACAATCGTACAACATATAAGATTTTCATTCAGTAGAAACAATAAATTGTGTACAGTTAGCTTTAATATTTCAGATAGTTGAACTATCGTCAAACTTAAAGGTGAGAATATTATTTGTGTTTGCACGTATGGTTTTTAATTTTAATGCTAGTTATGAGCATTTTTAAATATTTTACATGACCGTAAAGTCGTAACTACTTAAAAATTGAAATATCGTAAAAAACAAACTTATCTTAAATATCTTAAACACACAGATTATGTTCTTAATTTCTTACCATGTTTGATAATGTTTGATAACTCATTATAATATTACGAGTAAAGCTATAACTAGTAAACCTACACAAAATTGGTTCTAATAAACGTAAATTTGCTCATGTCGTACATTTGTAAGATATGTGACAAGTTGACAAAACCTATACGTTTTTATAACTAGGTTATACATTTTAATTAATTAATTTTTTCTTTCGAAATAAAATGTTTATTTATTATCTGTACAGAGTACATAAGACATGTATTAAACTATAACTAATAAGTACAGTTGGTAAGTAAATCAGATTATAATATAATATATAATGTATTAGGTACATACAGAAGTAGAAAATAGGAAGTCGCAATCCCCAAGATATTACTTGTTTCCCAATTATTTGACAAAAATACTATTAAAATAATAAATGTATGTACTTCAAAACTACATTTTGTTAAACTTCAGCATCCAATAATATGTTATCCTATATAAGACTAAAAGTTCCTCTTTAGTCTTATTGGCGTTAACAAATAATATACAAATAAATACAGCATAAAATGTATATGGTTGGCTATTATAGTACTTATTGTAATATATTAATATAGTCCATCTATTTATCTGTTAAAATATTCGAAATGTAATTCTTACTAACACTTTTGCTTTTATTTTTAAAGTCTGTAGTAGCTGATACATTAATTGTTTTATAATATGTCTATATCTATTATTATAAAAATTAGTTGTGGCTTATTATCAAAGTCTGAGATAAACGTTCAAATTTTAGAATTAAGCAAAATTAGGATCTAGAGTCAATAAATAGAATATAAAAATTACTAGATTATATTACATATATTTTTTTACCGGGTTTTTGCTGATAAAATTATAATATTGATCATTGGCTGATGTGAGTGATTCATATAATATTATGACTAATACATATACTGTCCTACAATATTCAGGGCAGTATTTAGGTTAGGTTCGGTGGTGAACTTGTCAAATTATTTTTATTGTGAATCCACCCCCCAACCCCCAGCCCTCCTGGAAAATGGGCAGAAGTGTTCAGTTTTGTTATTAGTCAGAATTTAGAGTAATGTCAATAATTGACAATTTTTTATCATACATTTTTTTTCTCTTTCCTTTTCAAACCACAAGTGAAATGGTTTTTCAATGCAATTTTTTTTTTAGTCCATTGATAACTTTTAATTTAATATACAAAAATAAAAAGTTGTTATGGACTTATGGTTATAATATTTTATATTTTTATAATACCTAATTGTTTTTATTATTGCAGAAACCAGTAATTGAAATTTGAAACATCTTAGAAAACATTATTATTACAAGAAAATACTCTAATATAATTATCACAATACTATATTTCATATTCGGGTATTTTAAAGTTTAAGACAACATTCATATGAGTTGTATTAAAGTAATGAATATAAATAATTGGATTTATATAGTACAAGTAGTCGGTGCTATCAAGTATTAAGTCCTGAAATTCACAGACCTGAACCACGTCCTCTTGCTCTATTTGCAAGTCGATAAATATGGTATTCAGAGTCAACAATTTTGTATGACACATCCCCCCCCCCCCCCACACATCACGGCGCTTTTTTCTGGAGGTAGTCTGTAGGTATCTAACTATACTTATATCAACGACAATATACAACGATTTCCGACTTTACCTTGAACGAAGACGACCGGTGGTGGTAACGAGGAACTCCTTTGGCGGTGACGGTCATGGTGACGGCGATCGCGGGCGTCCGTTCGACTCGACCTGATGACTGTTCACCGGTAACGATAGCTGCTGTAGCTGCTGCAGTGTCAGGCTGCGTTTATGATGAGTAGTTACGAGTGATCAGGCTGGACGACAGCTACTATAGCGGTCATGTCCCGTGTATACGCGCGCGGTGGACGACCGATTGCTACTGCGCTACGCGAGGTTGTCGTATATGGTCGCGCGCGCGTGTTTTCCGTTTTGCAGCCCCGCGGCGGATCGTCGTCGCGGCGGTGCACACGCGCGCGTCCAACACTGGTACGGGTGTTTTTAGTTTTCAATTTTATTCGCAGAAACTTTGCGCGACGACGACGACGTGTATTTTTGACAAGAGTAACGCGCACGCGGAGGAGTCAACGACCGGCTTGGACTTCGGATGGCTGGTGCTCTGGTGGTGTTCTGCGCCGGAGCCGACGAACGCGATCGTGACCCCTACTATTATAATAGGTACGCGCCATGGTCGTTGACGGATCCACCCCACTGCCGTCCCGCGCGACTCACGAGATCTGGCCGACTCGGACCCACCCGCCCGCCAGCCATCTCATCGACGACGCGTCGACGCCACGACGGCGGTGTAATGTTTCTACGCGCGGCGGCTACAACCGGTCTACGCGGACGAGCGCGAGCTGCACTCGTTCGCGCTTAGAATTGCTTTAGTGACGATTTCGCCACAACACACACCGCCTTGACGTTAATCTGTCATATTTTTTGCTCTGCTGCTTCCACGCTTAAATATTTTATTATAATTCTCTGAACTCGAATATTTTTCGCCTTTTCAGAAATATTTCTTCTAATTGTGCGCACCATTTGCTTAAACCCGATACTACACATCTTTCTACCCAGAGATTTATGATTATTTTTTTTTTTAAGTTTCAGTTTGAAGGTTGTAGAGAATCACAATGTGTTAACTGTAAATATTATAATTTATAACTTATAACGGTTACTTCTCCACCCATGATGATCGCATGATGTTGATATACATATAATTATAATTTATATAATATCCATTCGGAACTTTAAATTTAGGTACCTATATAATATACAGAGTTATTTATCAAGCATGATCAACCCCATTTTTTTTTTAAATAAAAAATGTATTCATATTCTGATTTTTGGAATTATAAAGTATACCTTACTTAATACTTTAAGACCATACTTTTAACTATTTACATTTTTAAATCCATTTACTTCGTGTAATTTTAATTTTAATTTATTTATTAATTAATAGTACTTACCTAATTTATAGTTTACAAATTATTATTATTACTTGACTGTTGAATTTTCATTCGACGATAATCGAAGCCACAAATGACGAAAACCCCATCAAAATCAGCAATAACAAAAGTTTTAAATTAGAACTAATAATACCTAATATGAAATTATGAATACCGCTGTTTGCGTCGTGTCATTGACCATTGTATTCGATCTATTTACTTATTTTACTTAATCTATATTTTCTTTAAAAATTAGACAGTAATCCAAAACACGTTTATTAAAATTTTATTTCATAAAATATGACAAATTTTGATTAAAAACAGGTCAAAATGAAAAATATATCTAAAAGTCCCGAAATAGCACTTAAATCTAAAATTTGCAAAATATGCAAAATTAAATTTGAATTTGAATTTTCTATATCATGAATAAAATTTTAAGCATACTTTTTTCTTTTTAAAGCATTTAAAATAAGTACCTGTGCAAATTAATAGTATAAAATTCTTACGGCGTACCTTGTTAATAACTAATATTAATCCATTATCCATCAATATTTCATAATTTGTATAAATTGTTAGAATATATAAATGCTATATTCAATATTAAATATATTTTATATTTTTGTAAGACCATCCTTAAGGGGATTCGATACCGTGATTTTCTGTTTTCGCCTAACACACGCGTTATATAGTATTTTAGACGTGTTTTTTGCCAAACATACCAATGTATCTAATGAAGCGATAATAATTCTGAAAACAGATTTGAATTCGTCAT
>NC_042494.1:152612845-152636969 GCF_005508785.2 Acyrthosiphon pisum
AGTAGACTTGATGACGAATTCAATCTGTTTTCAGAATTCTTATCACTTTATCAGATCAATTGGTATGTTTGGCAAAAAAACACGTCTAAAATACTATGTCACGCGTGTGTTAGACGAAAACAGAAAATCACGGTATCGAATCCCAGGAATACCTATTTCCCTTAGTGGCTTAGTACATTAGTTCCTATATACATGTTAATATCTCAGAAACTAGGTACTGCTTCGATTTTTGATTTAGATTAGACATTTCATAAAAATCAGCAACTTCACAATTAACATTAAAATATGTTAGTTCTCATTTGAAAAGAAAAAAAATATTAGATTTATTCACCACAAGACATTCCTTAAACGGTATACAAATCTAAATTATTAAAAATATAATGTTAAAGTAAGTATAATTAAACTTTCCAAAAATCAGAATTTTATGAAATTAATTACTGAAGGAAAAATGGGGATGAGCATGAACGTGAGGCGTGAATCAACTCTGCAGATCCATATAGTATAACTACGAAAGTTTTACATAACGGTTTAATGCACAGGGGGTGCGCTACTGTATGCAGTATACATTGCAAATATTTTCAGAAAACACACACTTTGATAATTTAAAATTCTAATTTCCATTTGAAAATTACAAGTTAATTGTCGCAAGTGGGTACAGATTTTAGTTTTTAATATTCATGAATAATAATTGCAAAAAACATGAGAAAAACAGAGAAAAGTTTCGATGAACATTACATTAACGTATATTTTCATAGTAGTTCAAGATTAACTCTATGGTAACGCTGTACGCCTGTACCTATACAGCTATAGGTACATTACAAAGAGTTTTGTAACAATATAATACAACTATTTATAGGTTTTTTCATTGCTGAATATTAGCGTTGTACTATTTTATCAGATTTCCACCAGCATATTATGACTTATTATATTATTCTAACGTGTATGGACAATTCGTAACGAAAACGATTGCTCATCGCGCTCTTGTGGAACACACTATTATTATGAGGCAAAAAACTGTACGTGACTGTATTATATGTAGCAAAAAAAAAATAATAAACGTTTGAATACTATTTTCGTTTGAATTCGAGTTTCAGTTAGAAAAAATGTTTTAGGTTTTTTAACGCACTTTAAAATAAATGGCCAACTACACGTATAAATATTTTGGCCCTGACTTTGGCAATGACTAGAGAAATGCTATTGTATTTTTGGATATTTTGATCGAGAATTTGTAAAATGTTTTTTTTTTTAACAGTAGTCCGTGCACTATCAGATTATTTTGATAAATAATTGGTAAATTGGAAATATACGAATCTGTCAAACAAAAGTTATATTAGAGCGATTAAATTTGAAAGTGAAAATATATATTATTAATTGTCAATGTAGGTTAACACATAATTAACGGTATTTTATTAATAATATACATTATACATTTATCATATTTTATAGTTGCATTGATCTTCCGAAATATTTTCTAATATTGTTTAATAAAAAGATTTGAATGTCAAATAAAAAATTCTACTTTTGACATTGGTGAAATTCCATCGACACTAGGGTTTAATATTTTCAATTGGCCAATTGTCGATCAGTAGTTACATCTCAAATATATAATTCACACTTGAGTTCAGGGTCAAATAAGACCGGTTAGGTTAGGTTCAAAATGGTCGTTATTTAAGAGCGTGCAATGAATCAGAACGTCCAATACCTCTCGACTCTCGTAATCATATATTGTATAGAAATATAGAATTTAAATAATAGACTATATCTACCTATGACTTATAAGTGTTATGCCCGGTTCAGGGTTACATAAAACTTTAATGGACCGTTATATCAACTTATATATGTGTATATATAACATAACCTAACAGTGATGTGTATAAAAGTTTTATGTAACTGATTATTGATTACCATTAATATTTATTATTTACACATTTATATTACAATTTATCTTGAATAATTAAATTCAGAATTATGTAAGAGTACCTAATGAAATACTGAAAATTGAATACGTTGTATTTAACATTAATGCGTACCTATATTAGTATATTAGGTATAGTGTTTGTTGCTTGATGCAGATTGAATTAAAATGACAATACTATTATTAGTACCCCAAGTAAGCATAATTTTTGCATTATTTAAATTTAGATTTGTAATGGCTTAAAACTCTTACCTAAAGAGTATTTAATATTAGAGTAGGTATTCAATGTTTAAATGTTGATATTATCTGTTATAAGTTATAATGGTCTGGCCATCAAGAGTCCATCTTGATAAGAAATTAACTTGGGCTATACACATATAAAACATAAAATAGTGTATACCTATAGTGGCTATAGTATATCATTAAAACTCAGATCCTATAAATAAAGGCTATAACGTCGATAATACAAAACTTCGTATGTAACACCTACAAATGTACCTGTGATATACAGATTACAGGGTGTCCCGCGAGGATTTACCCATTGCGATATCTCCTGACTCTTGAGAGCTGAGATAATAAATATATGATAAATCTATTTTTTTTATTGGACTCACAGAGACAAGGATTACATCATATTTTATTGTTTATTTCAATTATTTTTTTTTTTTGAAACAATTGAATATAGCCATTTTATAGAATTTATTTTTGTGACAATTTTGACTTTTCAATATTTTATTTTCATTAATTTCATGTTTTTTTATTAATTTTTTTTAGTTTATAGGGGTAAAACGGCAAAAAACCGGTTTTCATCCAGTTAGCGAGTCCCCCGCTACGGCTAATGGATATATCCATATTGGTTTTATACTTTTTTGAATGACAACATAAATTTCAGATTTTGAGCAGAGCGAAAATCATGAATAATATCATAAAATATAATATCTATATTTACGTTGAAAAATTGCTTTCGCTTAGGATCGTTTTTCGTATATACAATGATTTAAATCATTGAATTAAAATTTACCACATCCACGTGACTGGTGACCCACACATGTAGACGAAACCTAATGTACAACAAAGTGGTACTCACTTGCCCACCTTTTTAATTTCATTTTCCTCCAAGCAGAATATTTTTTGCTGACAATTTTGATACATATAAATCGAATTTTGAACGAGTATAGTTCTTGTGTGAGTCTTATAGTTGTGAGGTTAAAATATAGTTGGTGGGTGGTAGCATGTTTCAATTCAAAGATTAAAGAATGCGTCCATGCCAGGTTTTGAGTAATTAATTTTGTTCTTGGAGCCCATGAAGAATAACAAAGGTATATATTATATATTATATTTACTTACATCTCAATTCACAATTGATAGTTAATTTAACTTTTTTAATTGTATAACCACACTAACCTAACCTAGTACACACACACACGTATAAGATAAGTATCTTAATATATGTATACGCTATGTAAACAGTTCAAAAATAAGTATACCGTGAGAGGTCCTGTAACTATATATAGCGTATTATGTATGTTTATAAATTATACATGGCGTACTCTAATTATATAGGTAATATAATATAGCTATATAGGTATCTGCTACCATAAAATATATTTACTATTGTCTATTGCTTTTATACAAATACAGGTATAGTATTTATTTTACAGTTTACAGGTAACATATTTTTTGTCAATGTAGATAATAAATGTGAGTTAATTCGTGGGAGAGGTCGTACATAATATTATGCACTGTAAAGAAGTATTTTAGTGCACCACTATGAAGGAAATCAAGCAATTTGAGGTACTATTACAACCGATAATTTTTTTCTGTAACTAACGGAATTATTTCAATTTTCAATACAATAATATCATAAATAATAATACGTGTGTCAAAAAATAAGAACATTTTAATGGATTTATCGGTTATCGCCTCTACCTATAATTATACATTTTTCCAACCGTCGAGATCAGCGGTTCTCGACTTTTTTATATCCACTTATACGGCTACATAGTTTGATAATGTTCATGTAAGTATCACTTGACCAAAAAACCTTTTTTTTTTTGCTTTTCAAAAATGTATACGTTATTTTACATGCATGGAATTTTATTTTATTAGGAACTACAAAGTCACGATAATATAAGCATTTATACCTAATGCACAAAAATAAATTGAAATATGTACAATTCTTATTTATATTATTATTAATATCAAATAAACCAAATAATATTTAATTTGAATAATGATCCATTCCGTTTTTTTATAAAGGGAGATTTTATTTGCGTACCACCTATGAGCTTTCTGCGTATCTACTACAGGTTGAGTAACGCTGGTCTAGATCATTTAACCAAAGAGACAAGTATAATGTATGTCACGAACCCAAATTATGTTTCGGGAACGAATATTTTTGAACGCGTGCTGCGAATTATTTTTTTAGCGGCCGTACATCGTTATTCGTTCCCATATATAGGTACATTATGCTCTTTGTTTTGAAGCCCGTTGGGAAGGCTTATTATAATAGGCCACGTATTTATATCATTTAATTTTAAGAAGACGCTACACAGACATATTTTGTTGTTTCCGTCTAACAAGTGCGTAACATAGCAAATTTACGCCCAACGATCACGTTTATAGCTTCGTTAGTTTATAAATTAAATTAAGTCAACCTATTAAGAAACTTAATACTTAGTAAGAACATTATTTGTGTTTGTATATGGGATTTTTACGATGGTTAATTTTTAAGTGAGTTATGAGCATTTTTAATTTACGCTTTAGCCTATATTATATAGGTACCTACGAAAACTTGATAAAAAACTTTATCATAGTAAAAAAAACAGATAGGTACAAACGCAGATATTGTTTTTACCATCAATAGTACCATAATAGGTTGATTCACTCTGACTTTTAAACTAACGAACCTAAATGAAATCTGCTGAGCGTAAATTTGCTATGTTACGCACTTGTAAGACGGAGACAACAAATTCCAAAATAGTGTTCTCAAAATCATTGTTAAATGTGTTACAACATTATTGTAAAATTATATAACACGGCCATCGGCGTTAACTATTGTGTAGTATATAATCATTATTCATTAATCACAATAACATACTGTTGAATTTATTTTGTTTACCAGAAAATTAAAGGTAGCCACTAGCCATTCGCAATAACCGATGAAGTATCTATACGGCTATACCTTAAACATTTCAATAAGATATATTATTTTATACATATATTTTTAGAATTGAGGTAGCATTGTTTGTAATTTGTATAGTTCATTGATTCAATGATAACTTAAGAACTTAGCATATTTCTTTTAAAAAATAATTTAACCAAATATAGGTAAAACGATTAAAATATGGCCAATTGGGAATTGTCATGGCAGTGTGTTTAACTACATAATATATACAATATACAGAACGTATTTTATAAGATATAAGTAAAAACTTATAACTTAGTTGTTTGTATGTTTTTTTGAATGATTACCAAAAGATTAAAATAAAGGAATTTAAACAAATTTAAAACACATGTTTATTTATTTTTACGGCCATTTGTTTAATTTTTAATTAAATGACAATTTAAAATTTGAACTAACTTAAAAGAAAGAAGATTATAGATTCAACATTTGAAAGAAGAGGAATGATCGAAAATTGAATTCCAGTAAATGTGAAACAAAAAGATGGGTAGGTACCTATGTTTTTGTCTAAAAAAAACGGTTGGTACCTATATCGAATTCGCTTAAGATGACACGTGTAGTATTCATAAAAATCAATACGGCGTTAGATATTTAAAAGTTATAATCAAACTTAAAGGTAAAAACATTCAACATTATCTGAGTTATGAGAGACATTATAAATTTTTATATTGTAATATTTTACATAAGTAATAGATATAGTCATGGAATATTATACGTACCTACTCAAAACGAATTGGCAATTGCACAATTTAGGTACTTTAAACATATAAAACATTTTGAGTAAAAATATTTAATAAACATAATAAATCAATTAACAGTAGTTAATATTATTTATAGTCCTAGAATCTGGACGATTAGCGATTGCACTATGCACCTACCCTAAAAAGAATATTCCCACTTTAAAACATTTTTGTATTTTAAGGACAAAACTAAATGCAAATTTATATTAAGATATTAGTGTCTTTGATTCTAATTTGTAAATGTTTTCTTCTGTATGAATAGTTTAATTTCAATCAGCATTTGGTGCAGACACTGAGACACTAGCAAATGAGACACTATCAATGGATTTTGGTCATTAATTTATTTCAAATATTCAGAGGTCACTATTTCCAGGGCTCCAGGCTAGGTATATACTTAAAAAATTAAAACTATGTAAAAGATGATATCGCTTGATAAAACTGGCTGTAAGATTTGGATAAATTGATATAAACTATAAAAACAGATTTTGATTTTTTAACATGTTCATTTCATTTTTAACTTTAAAGCATAAAGATTTTTTATACTAAAAAAACTGTTTATATTTTAATAAAAAATATAATTTTTATGTTGATTGGTAATTTTGAAACTTTTCTACTTAACCGGACACCCTTTTTTTGCAATTTTTTTTTGAAACTTATGTAGTTACGTACGCTGAAAACGACGGTAAGTCAGAATCTGGCACGCAGACTTATAATTTTGAAGTTATGGCTTAATGAAGTTCACTATTTCGAGATTTTTAGGCATTCGCGCATCACCTCGGGTGAACTTAGGTTTTCAAAAATATTGTTTTTAGAGTACGTTTATAGCCTGCAGCGTGGTCACTCGCTCGCTACGATCTCTCGGACATTAAAATCGAAAATATCCTCTTATTTGCTGTGTAAACCACCTTGGGTGAGCTTAGGTTTTCAAAAATATTGTTTATAAAATATAAAGTACATTTAATGCCAGCGTGTTTATGTCGTAGTATGAGCAGTGATTACTGATTACACGTTTTGCGCCACTATCGTCGCTGCGCTCCTCGGCGCCGTCGCTTCGCTAATCTAAAATATCCCTCAACTTGCTATGCAACACGCCACCTCGCAGGGTACGTTTTGCGGCACTCATCGAAAAAAAAATATATCAATATTCGAAATAGTCATAGTAAGCTAGTGTGATGCGTGAATGCGTAAAAATCACGAAATAGTGAACTTCATTAGGCCATAAACTTTAAAACTAAGTCGGTGCGTCAAATTCTGACTTGGCCATCGTTTTTAGCGTAGTAAACTACACAAGTTTCAAAAAAAAAATTACAAAAAAAAGGGTGCCCGGTAAAGTAGAAATATACCATACCTAATTTTATTTAAATGAATATGAACATTGAAAATTGCTTCGATTAAAACATAATATTTTTGTATAATTATTGAAATATATTTAATCTTTAAATCTTATGAAAACAAATGAATACAACATGTCTTTGTATTGTAGCCGTATTTTCAATTTTGCAGTAAATACATTTTCAAGTAAAATATATAGGTAGGTAATACTAAATAATTTAATTTTTAAAATAATTATTATCTTGATGACTAGTTTACTAAATTATACCACTATTCACAAACCAACCAAACACAATAATTTTCCTGTTAAATTGTAAACTAATTAATACATTTAATGACATAATATTATTCAAAAATCTTATGAACGGCTTACCTACAACCTTTTTAATACTTAACTAGGTATCACTAAATCTATTTAGTTTGCATGTTCTTAACTTTTTGGTGAGTAATAAGTATTATACTATAATAAGTAGTATTGTTAGTATAGGTATTGATATTCATAGAGTAATAATCATAGGCGCAAATAGGGGGGGGGCTTTAGGGGCTAAGCCCTCCCAAAAATGTCCATAGCCCCCCCAAATATTTCCTAATTCCTACATTTTGTCTTAAGCTTTTTCCCAAAGGCTATTTGCGCCTATGGTAATAATATTCTTTAATTTGATAGGTACATATTATTAATATATTCTATTACCTATGCATTAATTTATTGCTTACCGATTAGTTTTTAAATTAAAAATATATTAACATTTAACTAGGTACTTATTTACGGATATTTTTACTGAGCATGATTAATACTAAAAAGAGATTTAAACATCAAAGCTATTTTATCTTGACATGTCAACAATTCACAACCTATATTTATCAGCTCTGAAATCTGAGCCTTGTATAAATAACACCTAGGTAGGTGGTAGGTACTTATCTACTTATCTACAATATTAGGTACCTATATGAACAACATTTGCTGCTAGTTTTTGACAATTTCAACTATGAATTATAGTTAATAGTTATATTGCATTATTTTACTGAATAAAATTACATTTCATCACACATTTACACATTAATTGAATATTAGAATAATGGTACAATTTTGTTTAGGTTAGTTTTCATTATAAATACCCATTTACATTTAATACATAATATTATATAAACATTTTATAGTTTAAATGTTTAAATGCTTAAATTCTTAATAGAAATCTAATTTGTACAGTGTCATAGGTAGTAATTTACGTAATATACAGACACAGACTATTTTTAACATTTAACAAAAAGTTTTATGATTTGTATTGTTTTAACCAGGTATAAATTATGTAAAAAAAATAATTGTATAAACCGATAAAAAAAAAGATTGGTGGGGTCAGTCTTTACCAAATCACAATATTGGAATAGACTTGGTTCTTCATTGAAAGTCTACTATAATGTCTAATACAGTGTAGTAATCACTAGTTATTTATTAATCTACCAACTAAATTTACTTTTAAATATTTTAAAGTAAAGTATAATTACTAATTAGTAATAATATTAGGTAGGTACTAAAATATTATAATTAGTAAAGGTAGTACATTAATACCTACAATATACATCAAATATCTAAAATTATAAACAAATTATATTATGACATGTATTATTTATTGAATTCTACAAATAAGTTGAATTTAAATCATTAGATACAATCAAAATGAGTTTAAAATAAAAATGGCTTGGAACAAGAACAATAATTTATTTTATTTAATTTATTTTATTTAGATTCTAACTAATAGTTATTATATTAAAAATATTTAATATATATAATTACAAAAATATGTATAAAATAATGTGACAAAATGTAGGTCGATAATTTAATGTGCCCTATATCTATTGAATACTATATACACATTTTATTATTTCAAAAGAAGTATATGTAGATAGTTATTATATTTAAATAAACATTTTAAATTATAAAAACATAATGAACTAAAAAGTATAATAAACTGGTCTAGTAATACAAATTATTACAAATCAAATTAGTTAATTACCTTTAAAAACATATGATTGAACACACATATTGCACAACCTCATAGTTTGATTGAAAAATACAAAAATAAAAACAAGTTAAACAAATAAAACAAATTAAAATTACAGGTAACATTAATCAGTCATTATTAATTAATTTTAAAGAATAATGAGAAAAAAACATATTTACATCAGAGATCCTTATTAAATTCCATTTAAAATTATGATTAAATATAAGTTTTATTCATCATTTTAGGTTAACTATAGCTAATATAGATTGAATTTTTTGAAATTATCATTTCCCTTTATTTACATGTTTAATTGTTTGCAACTCTGTTTGTATTGGTATAGATTTATGAACAGGCGTGTAATTCTTAATATCAGATTCAATTTCTATAATTTCTTCGTCATCATAGTCTATAACCATATGTTGATCACATGATTCATTAGAATTATCTTCAATAAGTAATTGTTTTTGTTTTTTCATTTGACTATGGTTTTGTTTTAATTGATAAGTATTGTGTCTTTGAGCGGCTTCTGCAAATTTCAGGTTGCATTTAGTCATGTTATTCCTAAACCTTAAGTATACAGTAGATGGTTCCATTTCATTGTTTAACTCTTTGGCTATAGCTGTCCATACAGGACTTGTACAGCTTGCAATCAAGTCATTATGGAATATGTCACTTTTATATTTATAAATAGCATCATAGAATACATCTTCGTTTAAATTTGAAAATGTCGGGTAATTTTTTTTATCCATCCTTGCAGTTTGTTCAGTTTTTAACGTTTCTTTCCACAATGCTTCTTTTGATTTAATAACTTGGATTCGATTTTTAATTACCGAGGAAGGTTCATTGGTCCAATCCGCTAAACACTTTTTTATTAATTTTGTTCTGCACGAGTCACTGTTTTGACGAAACTTCCAAAATGCTTCATCAGGAGAGAGTAAATTGTTCATTAAATTTGAAACGTCCAACCAAACTGGACTAGATTCCATAGCAAATATACCATTATTGATAATGGAATGTTTAAAAATTGATATTGCATCAAAAAACATCTCATCCTCGATGCTTTGTTCTTCAGCAGAATATGCATCATCATCTCCTTCGTAAGAAACATCATTTAATTGAAAATTTCCAAATAATTTCCCTTGACAATTATGAGTGTTTCGTTTAAACCTCAAATAAGCTGTTTTAGCTTTGATTGCATAATTAAGGTGTTTTGATATATCATTCCAAACATTATCAGTAGAAGGCACTATACAGTTATTTTTCACTAATTTATCTTTGAACACTAAACAAGCTCCAATGAAGTCATTTTCTTGTACATAGCCAACTTTTTGTCTCATAGATATTAAATCTTCAAAACTAGTGTCTGCGTCACCTTTTGTGTAATCGTGGTCCATCTGAGAAGTAATTTTTGATGAAATTGGTGAAGAAATTACTTCATTTTTATCTGTTTCGCAAGCTTCTAGAAGTTTCTGCTGGCAGTTATGTCTATTTAACATAAAGTTATTATAAAGAGTTAATGGTTTTACTAAAAAGTTAAGTTTAGATGCAATTTCTCTCCAAATTGGATCACTAGGTTTAGCATGTGTTCCGTTTTTAAGTATGGAGTCTTTATGGTTAATTATCACATCTAAAAACTTGTCTTTATCAATACCTTGAGAACGACAAAAATCTTTTTTTGAAGATTTCAACAGCTTTGTACGGCAGCCATCTACATCTTTAATGAATTTCGTATAAATTTCTCTGGGTTTCAATGCATAGTTTAGTTTTTGACTGATTTTCGTCCAGACTCCATTATTAATATTTGCAATAACATTATTGTTTATAACCGACTGTCGGTGTGCAAATATTGCTTCAAATAAGTTGTTTTTAGGAACAGAATTAATATTAAAAAGTCGAGTGCGGCAATTTTTATAATCATTAATGATATATGAATATACTTCATCTGCCTTCAGATCTTTCAAACGACTAGATATTTGTTTCCATACAGGATCATCTTTTAAAGCTATTTGTCCATTGGCTAGTAAAATAGAATCTTTAAATTCACTAATAACTTCAACAAAATCATCAGTAGATTCATTGGAAATATTACATTCGACTATTGGTGTTAATTCAGTCATATTTTCAGAAACTTCAGGATTTTCTCCGGAAAACACACTGCGTTCTGTTTTAAGAGCTTGAATCATTTTGGTCTTACACAAATCTTTATCCTTAGAAATTGTATCAAAGATAACTTCAGGAGATAATGCAGAGTTTAATCGAAGAGAAATCTCATTCCAAACGGGATCACTTAAATCTACAACTTGATCACCATTCATTATTGAATATTTATACAAGCATATTGTTTCGAAAAACTGGTCTTTATTAATTGTATCTTTGTACGCATAGTCTGTCAATAATCCAGTAGGTTTAAGAAGTCTATTTAAACATAGTTGAGAATTTCTTGTTACCCTGAAGTATACAGTTGCCGGCTTTAAGGTATCATTAAGGTCTTTTGAAATTTGAGTCCAAACAGGATTAGAAAATTTAGCTATTTCACTTCCATTTTGTAAAATATCATCACGGTATTTACATAATACACTGAAAAATGTTTCATCAGATACACTATTAGGTTTATTCAATTTTGGAACGACTAATGGTGTGAAATTCTCATCTTCCTTACATTCCTCAATAAGTTTCGTCTGGCATAAGTCATGATTACGAATAAATTTAGAATGAACATCAGATGGTTGTAGAGCGTAATCTAACATCTTTGCCACTTCATTCCAAACCGAATTATTGTATCTTGCTATTGACCCATTTTGTATGATTTTTTTCCTATGAGTGTATAATGCTTTGAAAAATTTGGAAGAATCTTCAAACTTCAAACTTTTCTTTTTTACTTTATTTTGTTGCTTTTCCACGGATGGTACAAACTTTCGACTAGGAACGTCATAGGTTTTAGCTTTGGAGGGGTCAAGTTTACAATGAGTAAGCAATTTTTTATGACAGTTGTGGGTATTACGTTTGAATCTCAAGTAAATGCTATTGGGCTTCAAAGCATGGTTCAAGTGTGCTGAGATTTGATTCCAAACAGAATCAACACTTGGTGCTACCTCTCCATCCTTTAGAACCTTATCTTTGAACACGAACAAAGCGTCATAAAATGTTTCATTATCAACATGACCCTGTCTTTTTCCAACAAATTCATGGTGTACATCTGTCATCATATGGTTTAGTATTGATATATTATCTGTAGTTTGACTTTTAGGGTCTTTGAGATATGCTTCGATTAATCTAGTTCTACAAGAATGTTTATTTAGAATAAAACGATTGTAAATACTTTTTGGTTTCAGTATATTATCTAATTTTGAAGCAACACGTTCCCATATATGATCAGAAGAACTAACAATACGACCATCTTTCAAAATTTCATGCATAAAATCAAGAAGTGTACAAAAAAATGTTTCTCTAAACATTTTCTTTTCACTCTTATTCATTGAAAAATACTTTGAAGTAGATTCACGCTCGGTATTATCATCTGGATCTGATTCGGGTTGGAGCTGGTTTTGATTCAATTTTAACATGAAATGATTAGAAGGTAACAATATACCAGATACGGGCTGTCCTTCGACATTGTTAATCAGCAATATCTGATTTGACTGGACAGATGATGTAGACGGTACAGTTATTGATGTTTTCTCAGTTAACTTTGCCAAAGTAGAAGCATTGATAAGTTTAGTAGTTGGTTGACTTTTAAACGTATTCATTTCTTCGACAGCTTTACATATGGTTATGACCGACATTTTTAATCTGAAACATAAAAATACATGTCAAGATATCTTTAACTTATGGTATATACCTACTTATTACATTGTACATATATTATATAATAAATATATTTAAATATGCATATATTATTAAAATTAAAAACAATATCAAAAAGGTGGGCAAGTGGGTGTCGCTCTGCTGTACAGTAGGTTACAAGTGGTTTACTGAAATGGATGGTGTTTTAAATAGAAACATTTTTATGAATTTCTAACTCAATATAATTTGCACATTTTCGTGAAATGCACATATTGTGTCAATATTTGAACTTGAAATGCTTATATAAAAAAATGTGACTATGAATTTTTAATAGTTATCATCTGTCTTTGAAACAATATATTAGTAGGCTTCTATTAAATTTTCAAGCTTTTTTACCCAACTAATAACATTTTATTGATATTTATAGAATAAAAAACTAAAAAAATTAGAAACAGAATATGTCCGTAAACAACTCAAAATAAGTCAAAATATTTTTAAAATGTTATCGTGTGTAGAAAATGCTAATATAATATTCAGTCGAAATGTTGTGAATCTACGGTCATTTGTTTTAGAGTTACCAAAAACTAAAATCGATATCTACTAAAATCGATTTTGCATAAAAATTCCCGTTTTTCCTTAATTTTTCTTTTGTTTTTCACGGTGCTTTTGAAAATTACTGGGAATTTTAAATTTTGACCTCCCGAATGCACCAACTAGATTCACATTCCCATCGAACATGATACTGTTGATGAAAATCGAAGGGTGCAATACGATTGCGCGTGGTACTTATCAGCGGTACCTTTTTTGGCGTACGATGCGCGTGCTAAAATATTTTAACTTCGAAGCAACGTTGCCAAATATAGGTACAGGTGCGAAATAAAACAAAAATTTACTTAAGTTTTTAGCCATAGTTGGAAATCGCCAATCGCTATCGGGGCCTTAAAATAACTTAAAAATATTAAATGTAATTTGTCAACTTTTTTGCAATTATTTACTCATTAATTTGGTTAAATCCAGTCTTACTGCCCCAAACGGTGGTGACAGACACAAAAATAAAAAATAAAAAACACACATCATTGTAAAGTCAATCGCTCCGCTCAGAATCTAAAATAAAAACTAACGTTTACACCTCAGAATTTCCCTAGAAAAAATATAACAGCATTGGTAAGTACTAATTAAATGCAGGGCTTAAAGACGGTATAAGATATATTATTGTACTGTTTCTATCTATTTATATTTATATATTTGTATTAACAATTTACCTGTCTTTAATAATAGTAATACAAAAGGTTGACAAATGGGTAGGTACCACCTTCTGCTGTACAGAAGATGTAATGGATGTGTTATATTTGAATACAATGATAAATCATTGTATACGAAAAACCATTGTGTGTGGTTTACGCAGTTCTTATAAAATTATTATTTTTTATTCGTTCCTATGGTGATAAACAAATAGTTAGAAATTAAAATCCCATTTTTAATGGTTTTTCGTAATTTATCTGTCGTTTTTCTCGACGCTTTCTAAAACTACTGGGAATTTTCAATTTTTACCTCCCAAAAGTACCAACTAATTTCACAAAAGACGCTGATCTCAAAAATCGAAGCATGCTTACTATCCGAAATGTTGCTGACAGACAGAACAAAAAAAAAAACCACAAATCATTGTAAAACAAATACATTCTTTCGCTTCGCTCAGAATCTAAAAATAATTAATTTAAGAGAGTAGTTAATTATTATTTATATATTATAACAATTTGATATTGAAAAACTAGAACGAGAATTATAAATAATTTTTATTAGCATTTTCTATACACCATAACATTTCTAAATATTTTGACTTATTTTGAGCTGTTTACGGACATTTTCAGTTTCCATTTTTTTTAGTTTATTTTTCTATAAATATCAATAAAATTGTATTTGTTGGTTAAAAAAGCTTGAAAATTTAATAGAAGGTACCTATTATATTGTTTTAAAGGTATATAAAAAAAATTAAAAATCAATAATCACAATTTTTTTTTAATAATCATCTAAAGTTCAAATATTGACAAAATATGTAAAAATGACGAAATTTGCAAATTATTTTGAGTTAGAAATTCATGAAAAATGTTCATTTCAAATCTAAGATTTGAAAATGTAATACAAGATTCCTCATAAGTTTCTCTACCTTTTTCAAAAAAAAAAATGTCTACAAGAAAGTCAAATTAAATTTTTGTCAAATTAAATTTTTATGAGCGCTTAAAATTCATATTTTTATATTTGATATTCACTCGATTTCTCACGTAACGGTTTTCTTATTTTGTTGTAATTAAAAAACGAATGACTGTAGATACTTGAAAATTTCACTGAATGTTTATATTAGCATTTTCTATACAGGATAAAATTTTGAAATAAATTTGACTCTTTTTGAGCTGTTTACGGACAAGGTCAGTATTCAATTTTATCATTTTTTTTTCTATAAATATCAATAAAATTTGTTGGGTAAAAAAGCGTGAAAATATAATGCAAGGCTCCTGATAAATTGTCACATTGGAGTTGAAAAATATTAAAAATACATAAGCACAATATTTTTTTACAAGCATTTAAAGTTCAAATTTTGACAAAATGTATCAAATTTCCAGTGTAATAATTATTTTGTAGTTAAAAATGTATAAAATGTTCAACTTTTATAGCTAAGGATTGAAAATTTAAAACAACGTTCCACGTAAATAGCTTATATATAAATTACTTTAGTCACCTTAATAATATCATAGTAGGCTGACTGACCGTTTTCGCTCAGAATCGTTTTTTTATACAAATACAATGATATTATAACATTGAATTCAAATTTAACACCATCCATTACTGTAACCTACTGTACATCAGAGCGACATCCACTTACCCACTTTTTAAATTTGAACATTTTTATATGTAAGCACACCTGTAAACCAATACTGATTTTGTTAAAATAAAAATTTTTAAATTTAAATAATGTCTGGAACGTCTTTGTTACGAAAGAAGTAAGAAGGTACTTGAAATAAATTAACAAAATAAATGTTAGAAACAAAAATTATTTGTCAATTTAAATTATCCAACTGAATCCAACAAATTTTATCTAATTTAATTTTTTTTGATTGTATAATACAATTTGTGACCGCAATAACTAATAAGAAACATCGGGACCCAATATTAGCCCCGCTAATAACAGTACAAATAATATTTTATATTATTATGCTATTTGGAATAAGTTTAAACTGGGACCCACCAGCCTCCACCCACCGTAGATGCGTGTCATAAATTAGCTAGGTACTATAAATTAGTAACTACTAATCGATAGAAAAACAATTTCGGAAACGGGAAAATACTTGCAAAACATATGTACAATACAATTAACACAGATGTGTTTTCGATGCGCGTCGAGCTCCGGGTCAAATGCGCGGCAGATTAATCTAAAATACCTACCTCACAATAACTATATAGGTACCTACTTATTCACACCTGCAGTTGTGCAGACAGTGCAGCGAGCACGTTTCTGATTTAGCATTTATATATTTATATATAATATTATTATATGACATTATAACAACTACGTCGTACCTAATTATGCGCTTGTATTTATTTATTTACTAACGGGCCAGTACAGTGTACAATGCATATCCTATTTTACTAATGTACGTCTTACATTAACCCATTAACGATAAAAAATAATGAGCAAATTAAGGTGATTACAATAATTGTCATTTGGAATATAAACAAAAGCTTCGTCGGTCCTCATTGACTGCAGATTGTAGATAGGGTATATAATATAACTATGGGCGCAATTACAGTTGCTAACCTAGGAGCTAGGGTAAACGTTCTGACAGTTTTCAATTTTTTATAGCCCAGGCTGTGCCAGCCATATTAAGCGAGAAAACTTTTACGTCAACACTATATTGTGTTTGAAAAAAACGCACAAGGATATAGGTACATCGATATAATTAAATGATCAAAAACGCGTATCCCAATTTGGAGTCATATTTATTATTTTCTTAGTCGAATCTAGTGCTAATTTTTATTTAATGAGAGAGGGAGAAAGACCCGCACAAAACTGTATTAGGTAGGCACAGATAGATATTTATAGGATTTATCGTTTGAAGCTGTGAAAGGCTTTGCACAAATAACGATTACTAAAGACTAAATACATTTACATGGGAATTCAATAATTATTATTCTCCTACGAATCAAATTCTCCTTGAAACATGATGTTATGTACCTAAGAATTACGTCTATAATGTTTATCGTGTCGACTTAAAATGTAAACTGTAATCGTGTACCTGGATGTATTTGTATATTCTTATTTAGGTACCTACGTACCATTGTACCAAATGTAATTATAAGATACTAAGATAACCCAAACGTAACACATACGAGTATACGGCATACCTAAGTACCCTGAAAAATTACACCCGCCACCCAAAGGCCAGAAGTCTTAAATTTTCAAAGGCAATTTTATGAAATTACACTTCGTCAAGCCACTGTATACGTTGACCATCCCCTCTCAAGTTTCGCTTCCATCACTTGCATCTGCAGTCACCACCAACTGGACCATGTGCGTGTGCGTCTGTACATAATATGTCGAACATGCGATCTGATTTTAAGATATAGGGTGCTGTCTACCCGTGAACGTGAAGACATTATTTCGAGTTGTATCTCGGACGAAAATATTTGATACAATATTGCATAACAGATAATATTTATATATTATTCAGACATGTTCACAATAAGAATAATATTAAAACTGTTATTTCAATCGTTTTTTCTAGCAACCCCCCCTCCCTCTCGCCGAATAACGATTTACATTTGACGTACAGTTATGCAGTATAATAATTATATATATTAGTTACCTATTGATTAAGACTTATCCACCTTATCATTGTTTTAAAAAAAACTTTTTCCAAGTTCCTCAATCGTATATTCGTATGCACAGTATAGGTATATTATCGAATTTATATGTGTTCCCATTTATTCAAAAGGCACTATCGCTTTGGTTTTGGGTACCTATAATGTTCAATATTTTATATATTATATTTCTCTTCTCGTTACGAAATCTCCACACTAAAATTACCTCCGTCGATTTGTCCCTTGTCGGACAGCCGCGATCAGCACTGCAGGAACCCCGTTTGGAGGCTGTCGACTTAACTCGATTACCGTTCGCAGCCGACAGGTACACGCGACGTACTACTGTCCAGCCGTCGAACAGAGTCGGAGTGCGCTAACCCACACCGCTGCACCCGAACACCCGCGTGCAAACGACCGTTTTATTTATAGCGACGCGACGACGTGTGGCTTGACGCGTGCAGCTGCTGTCCGACGCGCCAACCCGCCGCCAACTATACTGCAGCCGTCCGGCCAGGCGGTCGAACGCCGTGCGCGCGTACGTCGGCGTACGCGCGTGGGCGAATCAATAATACGCATAAGCCGTAAATCAATCCACCCGGAGCGCCAGGACAAAGCTCAGAGGTGCGCGCGGGATGCAGGCAAAAAATAAAGCTCGCGGCCGCCTAAATCAGAGAGCGGCGCAGTGCCACCAACGTTCCCAACCGACGCGTCGTTGACGTTGCCGTCCTTTTTCGGATCCCGCCAATATTTCGACGACAACAAATGAACAAGCGGCGGTCACTAGCGACCCGTGATATTGTGATAATTTACTGATAACAGACACCGATTGTTTTGTCGAAAAATTACAATTAAAACGATATTATGACGATAATTGAATAACGGTGACGACGCATCACGCATCGCTTTGGTCAAGGAACGCTGTAACGAATTATTATTCCATTGGTTTTTCTCAAGTTCTCAATCGTGGTTTGGGCGGGTAACGTATTCGAGCGGTAGATACTTGGCACCGTTTCCTATCCTACACGCCATGTCCAAGTCGTCCGGTTCCAACGACTTGCGCACCGAGCTAGCCGAGCTCGTCAAACGCAAATCAGATATCGCTGTAAGTTTGTTTTGTACGGACGACTCGAACGCACCAAGGTTGCCTAGGTTTTTCAACGTTTACCCTCATAATTTAACAGATTATTATTTTACATTGTAAATTACATAACATTACGTATTTACGTGAGGTATATAATATTATAATCATTAAAACCGTCCGTAATCATTCAAACTCTTTGATATATTTAATATTCACGTAAAATACAAGAGTTTGTCCAGAGATACAGTACGTGTTGATACAACAATAATTATATTGTGTTTACCAGCAGCTGTGTACCTATGTAATTCATGTATAAAACTAATTGAGTTTTACAAAAAGTTTGTACCTATCAATGAGAATGTATTTATAGGTCTATTTTGGAATTGAAATGTTATAATAATAGACATAAACAATAAGCAATCATTTATTGACCAATTATTCTGATTATAATTCTAAAATTTCAAACAACTATTATATTTATTTTTATGTTTATTCCTACTGTACTCTAGCATTAAATATTTAAATAAATAAAAAATGTGTTATTACATTTATAGTTACATTTTATGATTACTTTTAACATTAAAATAAAATAACCTAATTTAAATATCTGTATGAAATACTTGTGTGTTTCTCAAACTGATAACTAATTGTGGTTTTAGGAAACTTTGGCCAATCTTGAACGGCAAATTTATGCATTTGAAGGAAGTTACTTAGAAGATACTCATTTATACGGCAATATCATTCGTGGTTGGGACAGATATCTTACATCAGCTAATAAGCTTCCTAATTCTAAAAATGAACCGCGTAACAGGAAATTTAAAGAAGCTGAGCGTCTTTTTTCCAAATCATCCATTACTTCTATGGCTGTAAGTTTTATTTTCCATAAATAATAACTTTATAATATAGTTCAAAAAAAGAAAACCATTAAAATTCTCAAAACAAATTTTTTTTAATTCCTACTAGGCATGCAAAATCAGTTAGGACTGCAGGCTCATTAAAATATAATTGGTTGTATGTTAGCCAGGGACTGGTACCTTTTAGTTTTTACGGTTCCAGTACTTAATTATTTTATTAAAAGGTTCTGGTTCCGGTTCATGACAATTTTTATTTAAGGGTTCCGGTTCCGGTTCCAGTATGGAAAATTAATTTAATAGTTTAAGTTAGGGTTCTAGTTAAAACAAGTATTAAACAACTACAAACATTTATATATTTTATTTATTCTTTATGTTTTATATACCTATAGGTACATTAAAAATAATTTAAATAATTTAACATTCAAAACCCGTTTTTTAAATTTAAAAATAAGGGTTCCGGTTATTTGAAAATATTGAAATTCGGTTCCGGTTTTCAATATTTTAAGGGTTTTTGGGTTCCAGAACCGGTTCTTTTCGGTTCGGTTCCAGTCCTTGATGTTAGCGATGTCATAACCAAACCTAACCTGTCTGATGGTTTAATATAATTGTTGTGATATTAATTATTGTTGTTATTTTATGAAAGTTAAAAGCATAGTTTCACTTATAGAATAATTGTATAAGTAATTAATAATTATACTATTGTTATTAATAACCAATAGACAATAATTATAAGTTGTCCTTAAATAGTTAAATCTTACATTTTTTTTGTTATATTGTATAAAATATAAATTTAAAAAAAATAGTTTGTTTCATCTTCCTTAAGAATAAAGCACAATTTCTTGCATATTAGCGACATTTTCCGCTATTATTCTATAAATCTTTATCTTGGTTGGATACTGCCACACTGGAATTTGTGACTTCCATTATTCTATTCAATGAAAACTGTATCACATCTGAATTTATTAATGTAAGTTCACATTTTAAAAATTATGTTTTTTTCTAGGCTGTGAGTGGTTTAGTAGAAGCTCAAGAAAAAGGTACTTACTAATTTATTTGATTGTTTTAATAACTTATTAAAATTAATTTAATATTATTAATATGATTAAATATTTGTTATTGTCAGCTGAAATTAACAGTGAAACTGAGTCACAAACAGGAAATAGTGGCAGTGAAGATAATATGACCAAAGAAAGTGGAAAATCTAATAGTTTGACAAATGGTCCAACCACTCCCAGAAATCCATTAGCCTCTGCCAAACGAGCTTCCAGTACAAAAAAAGTTAAGAATCGATGATCTTCGTTCAACAAACTCAATAGAGTAAGTATATACCCTCTTTTTTAATATGATATATTATGTAACACTAATATTAATGTCCATAAAATATATTTTCAACTATTTTCATAATAACATGTTTGAATTTATATTGTATTTAATACATTTAATACACATAAGTAAAACTATTAAAACAAATAATAAATAATATTGAGAATTTTAAGTTCAAAAAAACTTTTATATTTTAAAATTTTAAACAATCTAAATTAGTTATTAAATATTTATATTTCATATTTTACATTTTAACATCAGCCTACTACCTATTTAATTGTGATATGCGTATAAAAAATAATGTCTACTAAGATATTGTACAAAATTACACTTGTATTAAATCTGTTTATTAACAAATAATTTTATTTCATTCAGGTTTTAAAACAGTTCCAGCGACCGCAATGAGAACTTAATGTTATGTTAATATTGTTTAACTAACAAAACTTTTGTAAATTTGTTATAAATACTGTAATCTAGAGCTTAGAATTGTTTATTATTGTACGAAGATAATTTTAATTGTAAATTATTGTATAGTTATATAAAACTAAAACAAAATGGTACATTTTTTAACATAACAAATTTAATAACCTTTTTATCTATAAATGTATAGTTTATATATCAATTAACATTAATTCTAAGACTTTTATTAATTATTAAGTTACAAAATATTTAACACAACAATTATTGATCAATTATAAAATTAATTAATTTTTTTATTTACTTTAATAAAAACATGATACCCATACATTAAATAAATCGTTAAATATTTTATAACTAGCTGATCCTGCGCAATTTCTTGCCGGTACAAAATGACAATTCTTAAAAAATTGTGATTGTTCAACTCTTTTTGGGTGTAACTCTCTGCAGTAACTGCAAGTCAGGCACCTAGGTAGGCATATGCGAGAATTATATTTGATGCATGCTTGTACCTGATCTGTCTGATAAACAAATGGCAACCAATATGCAAATAAAATATTAATTATTTCTCCACTAACCAAAAGCAACTATTTATAAACAAAAATTTCCATCGTTTGGCCTTGAGACTTATTGATTATCATTGCGAATGCCAATCTAATTGGAAATTGAACCGGTTTGAATTTGAGAGACATCTGTGGTAATAATAGGGAAAAGTCCCTGGCAACAACTGTTGTATCTTGAAATTCAAATCGTTGAAATCCACATTTTTTGCTGCAAAAATTGCTCTTTCTACCAGCCACTCATGGTTCAAGTATTGTGTATGTATATCAGGAAATACCTGGTCAATGAGATCATTTTGCGAATTATTGATAGTGCAGAAATTGTTTGGCAATTTTATGCATCCATTATTATCATGTTAAGCTACTTTTCCATCGCCGATATCTAACAGTTGTTTTGAGAATGTTTCAGCGGATGGATCTTGAAGCATTTGAACACGCATATTTTCTTTCAGAAATAAATAAGTAATAATAATAATAACAATAAATAAGATAAATATTATTTTCAAACCTACAACCCATAATAACCATTAATACACAAAAATTTCTATTGTAAAGCTCAAAATTCCTGTTAAAGCATCTCCCGGGGGTGATCAATTCCCTTTTTGAATTAGCCTAAAACGTATTCTCAGACCTACCGAATATACACAGAAAATTTGATCAAAATCGGTCGAGCCGTTTCGTAGGAGTTCAATAACAAACTCTGTGATACGACATTTTTATATATTAGATAATATTAATTTAATTAACGATTAATCAATGACAACCAATAATTATTATTATAATAGCAACCATTTATAAACAAAAATATTCCTTGTAAATGTTAAAATCCCTGTTTGAGCACCTATCCAGGTTTTAATTTCCCCTTTTTAAATAAATACAGCACTCATGGATAATGTAGCATTCTAATTATGAAAGAATTTTTGAAATCGGTAGGTACAGTCGTTCTTGAGTTATAAATGGTATAACATTTTCTTGATCTCTCTTTTATATAATATATATATAGATAAAATACTTGAAAACAAATTTAAAAATGAATAAGGAATTACTCAAATATTACACTACATTAAATTAACATTCCAGCCAACTACAACACTGTAAACCGCCCTGAAGTTCAGGGCCCTTTTGAAATTTTGCTTATTTTATATTAAATAATATTTAATAGGGCCCACAAAAACATTTAGTATAGGGTCCCAACATTTGGTGTGGGGGCCCACATCATCAATAATTCAATCAATTGAACATTTAGTCTGGAGTTATGGGGTAATGCCAAAAAATCAAACACTAACAAAATTCAAGTATTTTAAATATGGCTCTAAGGAAGTTAACAAATGCACCTCCCTACGTCTCAATTTTTCCTTACATCCAGATCTTAAACTAAAAACAATAAGTGATGAATCTAAAAGTTTCTATAAAAGATACCACTACTATCTAAGTATTCAATCGAATTCTCTTACTAAAAATTTGGACTCCGCTACTATACCTGTTAATCCCCCAAGGCGCCTAAAGCGCAATTGGTGTCGTGATTTGTTATAAAAAATAAGAAGAAGAAAAGGTGGGCAAGTGGGTGCCGCTCTGCTGTACGGTAGGTTACAAGTGGGCCATTGTAATAGATTGTATTAAATTCGAATTCAATGATATAATATAATTGTATAAGAAAAACGAATCTGAGCGAAATCGGTCAGTCAGCCTATGATATTACTAAGTATATTTGATGATATTATGCTGAAATTAATATTAATATACAACCTATTTACATGGAACCTTGTTTTAAATTTTGAATTCTTAAGATAGTACAATTAAAAATATACAGTAGTTTCGATGTTCAGCAACATGTGGAATTAGAGCATTGTTAGGTTATAATGATATCTGCTAGAGACCAACATTTTTAATTTATCCATACACATTTATAAATATATAAATAATAGACACATACACATAGAGAACTGTAAAAATTTCCATTTGTCAGTGATGGGCTATGCCAATACCTTGATTTGGCATCAAAAGAATAAAGAACAACAACCATAGGCGCAACTAGTCCTATACTTTTGAGGTGCACAAATATAAAGAATTCCCAGACCCCC
>NC_042494.1:152637440-152653778 GCF_005508785.2 Acyrthosiphon pisum
CAGTATTTGGGTATTTTGAATGAACAAGTTAACAAAAAGTAAAATATTAGATCCGATTAAAATAAAGTATAACATGGTATAATTCTATAAAAATAAAACAACAATAATAATGTATTTAAGTTTTTTTCTTTTGTCTTATTTCCTTTTCTATTTCAATTGCTATGTCTACTACACATTTTATATTGTACTTTTATCATGTCAAATTTATATTCTGTACTTTGGGCTGCGGCCGTATTAAAACAAAATAAAATAAAAATAAAGTTACAATTTGTTTTCAGATGTAGGTTGAACATATATCATAATTGTATATTTTTATTTTTTATGTCTCATAATTTCCGAATATCACAGTTCACACTTAATATGATTAATTAACTTAACAATTATTGATTTTACATGAATAGACATATTATCTTACATAACATACTTGAGTCACAATATAATAAATATAATATACATTTTAAAAGTGCTGATAGTCCAATCAGCACTAACACTAACTTAGGATATGACAACGTAACCGGAAGTCGATGCTGCATTACTCGTAAATCTTTGATGCCAACGGTTTTCTACGAAATGAAGCAATGAATATTGTAAGTTAACCACAACATAAATCACTGTAAAATTAACTATTGTTTATTTAAATACTAATTAAATACTCACGTGATAATAATACATTTGATCTTTCCTGAGATATTAACCAATTGATAAAATAAAATAAAATAGGCAGTAAAAGTACAATAAATGAAATGACAAGTAATACCCATTCAGACTCATAGTTTGATTCATGACATTTCCATTTTAAACTCCAGTCACTTTGAGTGTTGTTGATCTACAATAAATCAGTGGTTAAAAATGAATTAACTTTCAAAATTAACTACTTAAATGACCAAAAACACTCACCAAATCAACGACATCCATACAAAATGTGTTATCATTTTTATGCTTATTATAGTAATTGGTTAAGTTTACATAGTATTGTTTGCAGTCAGCACAAAGTGATGTGTTTGAAAGTTTTGTGTTATTTATATGTTTGGATATACACTTATCTAAATTATCACCTCGTATCATCACTCCTCTTGTCTTGTCATTAAAAACAGTACCATTTAAACACACTATAATAATAAAATAAAAACTGGTTATATTACAAGTATGAACAATAGGTACTAGTCGTATTAACTATGTAAAGTACTGACATTTACAAGAAGCCTTTTCCCACATGTCCAACACATAGTTATAACTTGCATATACCACTTGTAAGCGATCAATATTAGTCAAAACTGCTCGACAGTCTACCTCACTATCGTTGTTATGTAACTGTTAAAGGGAGAAAAAATAACGGTTTATTTTATTAAACAACTCGTGTTTATTTCACAATTTTACAAACCTTTTGAATTTCCTCATATCTCTTGAATACTTGATTGAACTCATTTACGCATTTTTCGCATACAGTGATTGGTCGAGCATTAGTTACTACACATAGTGTGAACCTAGCCGTCTCGTTAGCAAATGATTGCAGAAGATTTTGACATCCGTCGGGCAATACATCTCTAGACCAAGAATTAAATGGACATCAAATCAGAATTCATTTGAAAATGATTTACTTAAAAATACTATTTACTATTCAGATCCCAAAAATAGATCATTAAATATGTACTTACATAGACATGGTTGACGATATGGACACATTTGACGCTAATGACTGTCGTGCGTTCAGATAAAACAAGTAAGTGTATAAAAAATGAACGATCTTGGCCATGTCGAATGATTTACAATAATATTGTTTTGTTAAAATATATCATCACCTTATGCGTTGTGCTTGTTTAAAATGTCCGCATTAATTGTCAAGAACGTCAGCATCAACTATCAAGCAAATTGGATGTACTTCATATACACTCTTGTCTCTTAAGTCTTTGTTAACTGAATCGCTACAAATAAGTAATAACGATAACAGTTATCGTTACTATCCTAAACTGTGCACTGTACTACAACTGTGTGAAAAGTATAGGTTCAACACAGAATAACACACAAAATAATAATAGGTATGTCCTTAAAACACGATTATAAAGAATTTTATAATCGTGCCTTAAAACAATAATATATTGATAGTACAAAAACAGATAAGACTTATCAAAATCGGACATGATTTATACGATTGATATATTTTTATGATCTAATATTTATATCCACAAAATGGTTTATGTACCACCACGGACTAAGATAGTATGGACTGGTATCGACATGGTTGGGGGCTAGCATAGACAAATACTGCACCGTATCAGCTATGTTTATAACAATTAACAATATTATTATTTATTACTTTACTAGCCTACCAAGCTCGCTGGGTATGACCCTGGACCCAAGGCTGGATTCAGAACCTATTGGGCACCGGGGTTGAAATTTCATATGGGCCCTTTTGACATAACATGCTTAACAAAGCCGATCGAATGCTCGATACGCTTGCAGGAACGTACATTCTTCTATTTCACAAATTGACAATTGCATTATAAAGTTATTAGGTAAATGTAATTTATGTCTATAATAAGTTACTCATTTTATTGAACTATTGAAGTATAACAAAAGTTAATACTTCGTATTTCATTAATTTAAATTCAAATTTTGATAATATATTTTAAATTTATTAACACTCATACTCCATTTACAACAATTATCAAACAAAAATATTAATTTATAAAACAAAAACCATTTTATTAAAAAAGAAATTTTTTTTTTGCTTTATTTGAAGCCAACTCTCTTAGTCCTTCATTTGAGTTTAATGATTTTAACAAATCATTCTCAGAATATAAAATCATTTGTATGTCTAAGTTTTCTTGGGTTTGACTGTTTATATACTTATTTTTTACTCTAGTTAATTTAGAAAAATCTCTCCGTACATAAATAACATTATTAACTATTGATGATGTTATTGATATCAATTAAAATATTAAATAACAGTAAAATGCGTCTTTTCTACCATAGTGCTTTTGTAGGTATTTACTATTTAGTTGTTTTTGTCGATAAAAAAAGTTTTAAAATATAGAAAAACTTTTCTTTAAAATCACTAAAAAAATGTGTATCAGCTTAAAATTGTTTGGGCCCCTTTTATTTTGGTACTTGAGAGGGCCCTGGGACTTTCGCCCTGGCTAGACCCCCCTGTGTTAGCTGAAAGTGGGTACCAATTTTGGAATCATTGAAATTAGAATTATAAAAGTAGCACTTGTCTTGTAAAATAATGATGGTAAATATGGTGGCCGGAGGTGATACGGCTCTTTGCTGGTTTCGTTCTGAAGGCAGGAACGTTAAAAATCTTCCATGGCACACGAAAATCGGTAATTAAATGATAGTTCCTTGGTTTATGTACGTTGTTTTTTAATCTGCAAAAAGTGTAAATTCGAAGACCATGTTGGAATGTCTAGCAAGTCAGTCAAATGGAGTAAAAATCGATTAACTTTCAAAATAGCAACCATAGGACAACTAGTTGTCTCGGGATCTTAATAACTAAAATAATTTATGAAAATATTCAAATTTCAAATATTTATAAAAAATGAGACATGAAAGTTTTTGCCGCAAAGTGTACATATTATAATGCAGGGGTGGCTAAACGGTCGATCTTGGACGATTTCTAAGTCTATCCCCTTGTTAGAATTTAATTATTATTCTTATGCATTTGTCATTTAGTAGATTCAGTTATTAAATACATATATTTCGGATTAACCTGTTAGTGTTAAATGGCATTTTTCACATGAAATTTATAAAAGCTGAGTAAGTTAAGCTTAGACTTAACCACGGAGTCTTGATATATGCAACGACACGCTCCTACATCAACAGTAAAATGTCAATACATTTTAAAATTATTTAGAAATTAAATGTGAAATACCCATTTTAGATAACTTAACACTTTAATTTTTTTATTTATATAAGTATGTTTATTACTAATATTAAATAATTTTTTTACATTATTCGATCCTAAAAGAAAAAATATACTTTCAGTAGATCTTAATCAAAAAAAGTTTGGCCACCCCTGATATAATGTACATCAATTATTTATTACCATACGGCATATACAAATACACTATAACATTTTAAAAATATTTAAATTAATTTGTGAACCTATCACACCTATTTTCACTTCTTAGTACAATAATTATAGTACATCGGTATTGAGTATTTACCACAGCCCAAGATAGTCAAGACTATATCCATTGATTTTTAGATAACCTGAAAAGTTATCATCTTATATTTAAGCAAGATATATAGTCAGTTATTTAAATTGAATTATTTATTTTATAACAAAAAAATGTACGAACTTTTATTGTAAAATCATATCTAAATTAAAGACAATTAATTTCAGTTTTAAAAATGAATCTATACGGCATGAGTTATTTTTCATAAAAAGTACATAGAACATAACTATTTATTAAAAAGTTCTTGAACCTAATTTTATTTAGGTTTGAATCAAAATTAATTTACTATACAATGAATAGCAAGAATTACATTTTCAAATTATAGATTTATATTATTTACAAAATGAAAAAAAAAATGAATTATAAATGAAATAAAATTATTACAATTAAAAATCTACTAAATGTATGATAACATTTATGCTTAATGATCAGTTATTATAATACATACAGAAAAACATAATACATATACATCATAACTAATAATTTAAATTGTTATTAAAATCTCCACCTTGAAGTACAAAAAAAAAATTTTCCTGGTCACAAAAAATAGAATTATATTGCAAAAGGTTTCTCATGTAAAGAAACAAATGAATACTATACATTTAATTTAAAGATCATTAAACTGTTCACTCAAATAAACTCTACCCGTTCCAGAAAAGGGAACTTTAATTACTTTCGTCTTAGCATCAGGCATCATAGTATCTAACAATTTCTCTAGAGCAGGAACTGAAATTATATCAACATTATCTGACTTGTCTCTTTCAGTATTAGGCTCATCTCCTGGTCGCTGTCGGGGCTTTCTTGTTCTGAGTATAGGTATATTGTTGGTTGTTTCTTTGGTATGGGATAATTCTAAATTATAACCAATAGTATGCTGGTTCTGTTGATATTGAGTTATGAATAAGTCTGTAACACGGAGTAACTCATGAGTCAATCCCCAAACCAAGTGTGTTAATGTATTGGAGAGTTTCTTGAGACAATCTATAAGATGACAGTTAGTAGTTGCGGACTTAAAAAAAAAAAAAATAGATTAATATTTATAAATAGATTTTATAAAATAATATAATACATAAGAAGTTTACATACTTGGCTCACATAAGCAGGGATAATCAGTAAAGCTTTAATACCGTCACATTTTTCCAATTCATCTTCGACATTATTACTGAATTCTATGTTTACCAATTCCAGAACATTGAGCTTTTCAAGACCTCTAATAACAGTAAAAACATCCCTTGCAGATTGATCCCATCTATTACAGCAATTTTCTAATCTCAATGTTTTCAAATTGACAAATCTTCTTAGTGACACGGCAAAATCCTTTGTTAAGCATTCGCAATCACCAATTTCAAGAAACTCAATATTATCAGTAATAGTATTCAAACTCTGATAGATATCTTTGGGAAATGCTTTGATAGAGGTTAATGACTAAATAATAATCATAAAAATAAAAGAGTAAATAAAATACTTTTCTTTCCTTAAATATTTTAATTATATATATAATTAATTATTACTAAACTTACAAATCTATTCAAATTTACTAAATTTTCAAATGATGGCAATGCTGTCAATTTTATTCCAGTTAAGCCTTTGAGCCGTAACTCTGTGAGCTTTGTCATTTGTCCCAAATATTTCAAGTTTAGGTACATTAAATCATTAAGACTTTTAGTCTCTTTCGTCATATTTGGATTTCTAAAAATAAAATTAATTATTGTAACTATTGAAAAAAATGGATTATATTTTCTTAATTACTTTATTGAAGTAGCATTAAGTGCTTCAATCTGAGGTAATGAGTAAATAATATCTTCAACTACACTGGCAGGACATCTATACAATTCAATGAATTTTAACTTTTGTGCTTTTTTCATTGCATTTGAAAATCGCAACCAAAAACTTTCGTAGTCTTCAACTTTAGAGGGTATCAACATACGTCTAGTGTCTAAAGTCTCGGTTCTTTGTTGATCAATTGAGTCTACAAACCTTTCCCAGTCATAGACCATAGAATTTTTTAAACGAACATTCTGCCACTAAAAATATTTAATAAATAAGTAAAAATACATTATATGACATTTTAAGATTATACTCACTAAGTATTTATTCATTGCAATCATATTCCAGGCAGTACATACTCTAGAAGCTGATAACAGCTCATGCGTTTTCAAATGTTTAAAAACATGCCTCAATGCTGTAGCCATGTAATTGAATGATTGCATGGATGTGAGAGGTGTTACAATTTCTCTTAAAGAACCATTCATTTCAGAATTCCTGTTAAATTTTAATAGTAAAAAAAAAAAAAATTAGGTTTATAATTATTTTATTGTTGAAAGCATTATAAATATTTATTTATGTTCTCGACCAGGCACATATAAAGACCACTAGCTTTAACATGCAAATTAAATTAGGCCTCAGAACATGTATGAAACAATTAGTAAATAACAAATAGGGGTTGAAAGGAATATAGGAATGCTGACTTTCTGCTCAAATCTGAAAACAAACACAATCAAATGATTAAAGTAGTAAAAAACCAACAATTATCATACACTCATTCATACAAATAAGACCAATGACCAACGCTACTGTGTGCCTGGTCCATTATTACATTCCCCTCAAAAGATAAGGAAGTTAAAATATTTACTTACTCATCCAGATTTTTAGGTTCTTGAATAACACAGGTCATCAAACTAGGTCCTCGTGTTTGTTTCATTTCATAAACATATTGCTCATGAAAACTACCATCAACCATTGTAGTTGTGTATACATTTCCTTGACAAATAACTGTATTAATTATATCAGAGTCACTATTATCACTATATTCATCAATTTCATATTGCGTTTCTTCAGTTTTAGAAATAGGTGTTCTATCAATAAAAAAATTAGGTGTGTCTGACGCTTGATGCACCTGTCGTATACGAATTGGTTCAACACGAAGTTGTTCTGTTTCAGTAGCGCCAACAACCACAGTATGAGAAGACTGTACACGTCTATTTCTTTGTCGCACAGTAGATCGACAGTTCTTAATAAAAAAAAAAGGAAAGTTTTATTGTTTTTAAAAAATAAAGAAAACTATATATAATCACTTACTATACATACATAACCAACAATTTTTAAATTAGCATTTAAATTGACACATGCTGGATGATAATAGACCAGACATTGAGCACACATTAAAGTGGCAGGTTCATCGTTATTCGGGCACCGTAGTCCACAAGGTGTCTGCATAATGACTTCACCATCTGATGTTGACAACCTATTTTTATCCATTCACGTATATGGTTTGATTGAGGAAGGATTATGAAGGAAGCATAAGGATAACAACCCCTTAATTTTGCATTACATTTGTGAAGCCAAATAATAAACTAATAAGCAAAAACTGTTTAAGCATTAACAATAAAAATAAAACCAATATGTTACCGTCTTTTAATTATTGAGTTATTTATATCAATTTTCTCAAGCTTTGGAGAAGAAACTTTTGGTGATGCACTAGATTGAATAGCTTGGCAGTCTTCAGATATGTATTCAGGTGTAGATGAAGATGTATTCATTGATTCTGAAATACCTAGGTGACAATGTAAAATGTCAGTTCTGTATTTAAATTGCACAATAACAAATAATTATTTCTCAGGTTAATAGGCAAATAAATACACAGGGAGTTCCACCAAATATGAAATTATATTGCATACAATATTTGAAAAATGTGAATTGTATTTTAATTAAGTATTTCACAAATAGATTGCCTTATGTGTGAATTTTAGAATATTACAATGAGATGCAGTATTATTTGAGATTATGCTAGTATACTAATTCACAACTGCAAGAGTCAATACCAATTATTTGAATTAGGTTTATTTAATAATTTATAAATATATATTAAGCGCTAAACAAATTTTTTATATGGTATATACTTAATTAAAATTGAATCCCCTATATTCATAATTCATATACATATACTTTACCTTTTTTAGATCTCAATCTAGAGGAGCTCTTAGCATTTTTAAAAACAATTTTCATTTTACTTGAAGACTTGTTGTTTTCATCATCTGACAATTCATAGTCAAATGAGGGCCGCTGTACAGGTGTCTTAGACTTTTTAGGTCTGACAGCAACACCAACAAAAGAGTCTTCCTAAAACCATAAAATGTATGAAGGGAAATTGAAAATTACTCAAGTAATATTTATTATATTTAAGTTTATATAATAATTGAAAAAAATAGCGATGACAAACTTATTTCCTAAACTTAAATCTTCTGCACTGGCAAAACTTTTAAAAATGTATTTAAAGATTTAAAAACATAATAAAAGTAAAATAAACCTTGACATTAAGTTGTAAGGGTTTTAATATTTAACAAAATATTTTCCAGTTATTACTTATTAAGTCTAATTAAGTTAATTATCAAATAACCAGACACTGTTAATGTGATATTAAAATGTGTCTGAGCTTGAAAAATAAATCCCATTATTCTTCTCTTTTACTTTAACATTATCAACTATTAAAACTATTTAAGATTAAGCATGAATTTTTCTCGGTTCAAAAATACTCAAAGTTTACGATACTTAAGGGTTCTCGGAATTAAAGAAAAAGCAGCGAGGAAATAAAAAATAATATACAAAGTAAAGCTGACAAACCTAAACGTGTTTTTTTATGTAAATTTTTATTAGACTATGGAATAACTTGCTACAATAGACAATAATAAATAAAAATTGTTTTCATTACTTTAGATAATTTAGAATTTGCATCTCTGATAATTTCTTTAGTTCGATCATTCATGCCAATTGGTTGTTTTAAAAATGTAAAACTTTCTATGGTTAGATCTTTAACAGATAAGATATCCAATTGTTCCTGAATTTCTCGTAATGATCTAAGTTTTCGGTTAGTTGGAGAATAATAGTATACATCACCACTTCTGTTTGCGCGATTAAGAATAGTAGATTCACCTGATGTTCTGTATACTAATTCTCGTTTCCAACCTAAAAATTATTAAACACAAATAAATAATAATACACAAAAATAGATCATTAATATAATTTACTTACCATGCTCAAATGGAAGTTTATAAATAGCATCACTGATATCAACATTATTTTTTCTACCCGTACTACGGCGTGTTTTAGTGTTAGAAGAGGTAAGGTTGAATGTTGGAGTAGTAAGTTCTAAAAATGTTAAAAATAAATAACTATTTGATAAAATTATTTTTTTAAAACTAATCATTATTCATTTAAAATAAACCCAGTACATATTATGAAACTCGTACTGAACCTAAAATATAATAGGTACTATTAACTTTTATAACATAAGATATATAGGGTATCAAATTAAACAAATACCATCTTAATATTCAATATTTATTTACATTAGTTGATAGTTAATTGTACAAAAATACTATGGTTGTAGTGCATACCTACAGATTTTTAATTTTTTGAACCCAACACCTAGTGAAATGTGTGCTGTAACAAATTTATATTCTTGAAAATGTCCTCAAGCCACACATCATTCTTATGTTTTTAAATACTAATGTTTAGCAATAAATAATGATATAAAATTTAAAAAAAGATAATTATATTGTTATTTTTTTATGTAGTATCAAGACCATTTGACCAAGACTTGCGTATCAAGTTTAACTACTTGATAATTACTTCCCTTAAAGATAATTTATATGGCACTATATAAGTATACAATAATAAAATTGTGGCATTTGATACCGGATATAATTGCATTAAAAATCTGTGAAAAACTGAGAAGTAAAAATCAAATATAATTGCAGTTAAAAATGCAACATAAAATTTATAAAATCACGTAAAAATCACAATATAATTATTTATTATTTTAATAAAATGAGAAAAAGATAATAGAGCATTATTATATTTTAGATATTATATAAAAATGAATATATAATGAACAATATTACAATTTCTCTGATACTTTTATTTTTAAATATTGAAATTTTAAGTTTATAAGTAGGGCTCGGAAGTTGATGCATCTTGCATTTTTTTTAGAACTTTTTAGACAGTGCTCTCCTGGCCACAAATGTGTTTCATTAGCATGTGTATCTGAATTTGTATCTGTAAGAATGTATCTTTATTTTGCTTTTTTTTGACATTTTTAGGTCATTTTTCCACATTTTTTAGTCATTTTTACTGATTTCACACTAGTTCACTTCTTATCGTTTTTTGTTGACCATTATGCCGATGACTTAAAACTTGGAAATTACCACAGACTAAGTTAGTACCTATCTGACTTTATCTCGCCGATTAGATTTGTCGTTGCCGTATTGTAATGAATATTATTATACTTACATTTTATTATTTTATTTCATTTTTTAAGGACATTTTTATCATATTTTAAGTAATTCGAAGCTTTGAAAAAGTTGTATAGAATTTTATAATAAAATAGAGTAAAATATTTTTAAAAAATTTATTTTTGTTAGTTTAAAACTAATATTTGCAATTTTTTAGGTTATTTTTAAAGGATATTTTTTTGTCATTTTTATGTTATATTTGCATTTTTTTTAGGTCATTTTTTATTGTTTTTAAGGTCATCAACTTCCGAGCCCTATTTATAAGTTAAGTAAAATGTCAACACAATATTTGTTTTTTTCTCAGACCCATTAGCATTTTTTTTTTTTTTTTTTTTTATTATATTAAACATACAATTTAATACATACAATTGAATAAAACAAAAAAATTATATACCTTCCATAAGCATAGCTTGTGTCGAAGGTATAGAGTTAACTATTTTATATAATATGTAATATGTAAATTTGCAATTTGATTTTAAGTGAATACATACTTATTATGAACATTACAATACAGTAAATTATTTCTTATAGATTAGGTTTTTAAAAGAAAAAAAAAGAAAACAGATAACAGAGCTTTCATTTACAGATATAAATAATTATTGATCTAGAGAAATAAACAACCATTTTACAACTAATGTTTTGGCATTAAAAATTTTACAGACAATGTTTTTTTTTGTAATTATAGGCATAGAATTAAAATAGGTTGGACCAAGGTAGTCCATGAATTTTTGACCATATGATTTTTTAAAATAAATAACTTTTGCATCATAAGCTACTGTTTCTCTTTTATTTAGATTTAACCAGTTATTTGAGTTATTTACTACCCATAAGATAGCAATTTTTTTGAATAGTAGGTCTACTGGTAATACATTAAATAATTTGAAATTAGTAAAAGTTGAACCTTCGAGAGTGGATTTGTGTAAACATACAAACTATTTGTCTTTGATTGTCTTTGATGATCAATGGTTTCAGTGCATTAGCTGAGAGACCTCCCCAAATTAATAGTCCATATTGTATTATTGCTTGGTATAGGGATAAATATATTGTACGAATTACATGCATTGGTAAAATCTTGCATAATTTATAAAAACTATGACTCAAAATACGAAGACGCATTAATAAATTATTTACATGCAGATTCCACCTCATGTGTTTATCAATTGCAGTTAAACCCAAATAACGTATACTTGAGACTCTATACATGGTTTTGCAAAGCTTATCATTGCACAAAATTATTGCTGTCACAAAAGTGTATCTTTAAATTATCGAAATGTTCTTCTTTGTTATTTACCGTGAAATTCACAAACATTGTTTTATTATAATTTATTGATGATAGCTTTCTATAATTTATGAACTCTACTACTTTTTTAAATTTTTTTGTTGCTTTTAAACGCACCTCATTCCAGGAGTCTCCTGAGAAGAGGAGACACGTGTCATCGGCATATGAGACGATAAGTCCCTCAATATATAGACTACAAATACTGTTAATATATAGGATAAATAGAATTGGGTCCAAAACACTACCTTGAGGAACACCGCAGTTTATATACATTTTATCTCCCGTAATACCATTTATTCTAACCATTTGCCTTCTATTTTGCAAGTAACTCCGAAACCAGTCTAAGCTTGATGATAGGTACGATACCAAAATTTAGCAAAATTTTTAAAAGTTCTAAATGATCCACCGTATCAAATGCTTTGGCCAAATCTACGAAAATCGCTAGAGCTTTTTTATTATTGTCCAGAGCATAATTTATAAAACGTGTTGCGCTATATAGAGCATTTTCTGTCCCTAGACCTGGTCTAAATCCAAATTGATTTTCAGATAAAAGTTTAAATTTTTCTAGATATCGTATAAGCCGATTTTTGATGATTTTCTCAAATATTTTAGAAAAATTACTCAGCATAGAAATTGGTCTGTAGTTATTTAAACAAGATTTGTCGCCTTTTTTAAATATAGGTTTAATTACTGCTAACTTGAATTCTTCTGGAAATATACTATTTTTGATACTTAGATTATATATATGTGTTAAAGGACCTATTATATCATTAACTACATGTTTTAATATTTTAATCGATACTCCATCACATCCAGCTGCAGTTTCGTCTTTAAGATTTATAAGAATATTATGAACATCTGAGTTAGTAACAATTTCAGTGAAACAATTGTTGAAGGAGACTCCAGATGTAGTCTCGTTGTATATCAATGTAGACTTAATAATATCATTTGATAGTGTTTTCCCTAAATTAGTAAAATAACTGTTAAATGTGTTTGAAACCATGTACGGGTCGTCACAAGTATTTATAACGTTATTATTCACTTTAACATGACTAATATCCTCCTTATTAGAAATATGCTTTCCTGTAATCTCATTTATTACTTTCCAAGTAAGTTTAGGGCTGTAAGATACTTTATTAAATTTATTTTTAAAATATGTATTTTTTGCTGCTCTTAATATTGATGTAAATTTATTTTTATATTTGTGATAATAAGAGACAAGTTTAGCATTATTTGGGTGTTTTTTTGCTTTTAAGGATAATTTTATTCTTGCTTATGGCGTACAGAGCATAGTAGCCTTGTGTCATCCATTCTTTTATCTTTTTATTTTTTGAGTTTTCCAATTTTCCAATTTTATTGTTGTTGAAGAATCTATTATTTGAGATACTTTATTTATGAAAATGTTTACACTGTTGTTTACATCACTTGAATTAAACACCTCAGTCCACATTTCATTTTTAAACTTTTCGTTTAATTTTTTTTTAATTTATTATTTTAACATTTTTATTAGTAACTTCCTTTTTTTTATTTTTTATTTCAATAGACATAATTGTGGAAAAATGATCAGTTATATTGGTCTGTATTACTCCAGCTTCTATTTTGAGGTTAAGATTTTTTTCATTTTTAAAAAAAATATGATCTAAACAAGAATGTTTCATTCCTACTGGAGTTCTAGTGTAGGTACACATTGATAAATGACTTAAATCCATTTTCTGACATAATATCTAGATATTTGTTATTTACATTATCCACACCAATTATGTTTAAGTTAACGTCCCCAATAATAATAATTTTTTCATTTGAAAAATTCAATGTGATAATTAAATTATTTAAAATAGTCAAAAATTCACGTTTGTTACCTGAAGGTGACCTATATAAACACAACAAACTTAGGGATAACTTATCAGTTTTTATAGTAACTTTTATAATATTAGCATCTATATATTCATATTCAGAAAAATTTACATTTAAACCATATTTCACATAAATAATGATACCATCATTTTGGTTTCTTTTAATTTTTGAATAATATGATTGATAACCAGGTATCAAAAATGTACAATAGTTTATATCATGCCATGTTTCTGTTAAACAGATTATATCTAAATTTATACAATTGGTATTATTCTGTAGGAACAGCAGAAATTCATCAAAATGACAACTTATACTTCTAATATTACAATGAAAAATGTTTAAAAACAGATTATCAACCAAGTTATATTTATTACAGAATTCCGAAACAGTGGCAAAATATTGTGTTTTATAATCCAGAAAGCGGTTTAATATATTTAAGTGATTCATAATTATTTGAAAAATTTGAAAACAAAAAATAAAATAAAATAAAGGGTTAGGAACTTAAATTTAATTCCATTTTTATAATATGTTAGATAGGTCAGTTTCTGCTTGTATAATAAAACCTTTAGAGGTTTCATTTTTTTTTTATATGCATTTTGTCATCTTTGAGCCACACAAATTTAAAATTTCTTTCTTTAGCAAACATTCTTATTTTATAAAATAAATTACTATTATATTTCGTGAGATAATTATTTATGAAAATACCTGTACCTCCCCAGCTTTCATTTATACTATTTGCATTAATTTTTTTCTTTTTTGCGAGATCCATTAGATTTTTTTTTTTGTTCAGCTGACATTAACTCAGCTACAATCTTCGTTGGCTTATTTGGTATTTTTGTACGTATGCGATAAGCCTTGACAACAGAAACCTGTTGATCCATTTTAGATGCAATTTCTTCAACTATTTGTTCACAGTTTTCTGTTTTTTATTCAGTTACTCCAATTATTTCTATATAATTGGAAATAGATTTTTGTTCTAGAGAATTTATCCGCAATGATAATAAATCACAATCCAATTGCAGTTTACGGTTATTTTCTCTTAGTTGTTTATTTTCCTCTTTTAGCTCTTTAACAGTATTTAATACCTCTCGAAGTTGTTTTCCAAAATCATCGAATTGATTGCTCATAAATTTGACAGAGGCAAATAGACTCTCCAAGGTTACATCCGTATTAACACTGTTGCCTGTTTTAACTTTGGAAATATCAGGTTTGCCGTTGTTAAATTTACATGAGACACATGAGAATTTTTCTTTGGTTGCAGCGTTTAGTTTTCTAAAGGCTGCCTCCCTAAAGCTGGCGCATGTATAATGTAAGTATTCCTTACAGGTGGAACATTTTAATTCATCACCAGTATAAATTTCGTCGTTACACACTGCACACAACATAATTTATCGAGTACTATGAACGAACGGTTGTATTATTAAATTGTTAATTAGACAATAAACACAGATAAGAGAGCTGACCGTAAATAACGACCACAATGTGAAAAATTTATTCAGAATTTCCTGTTAGTTATTCTTACAGTACCTAGTTGAAAATACAATGGTTGCAATATTTTTCTATATATTTGTAAAATATTTTTCTATACACTAGATAGTTAATCTAATATTAATAATTTGTGTTCGCGCGCAAAAGTATGTTTTATAAGAAAACTGCAGAAAATTACGCTCGTTAAGTGCTGCGCCCGTAAGCAGTGGCAGCGTTCGATACTAGGTGTTCATACCACCACCCCGCGCGCCTTAACGGCAGTACCGCACCATAGTCAAAACAGGTTTCCTATCGCAACCGAGGGCTCGTACGGCGTACATGGTTTATAAATAAACAGATAAGAAAATAATATTATTATATTATTTGTAACAAATATTATTTAATTTGGTTCGATTTTATATTTTGTACTCGTATCCCAATTTTATACAAATAAAAACTATAATTTTGTTCTCCAAGTAATACAGCTTATTGAAGTGATTTACAGTAAAAATACCTATTATAAAAATTGTAGAGTAGAATTTTTTTAACAATCGTAAGAAATCCGATTTTTGATGTCGTATTCCAATCGTTCAATATCGCATGGTAAATTAACAATTTTTTTTTTTACTTATAACGATTAATTATTTTACTAATTAATAAAAATATAAAAAATCTGCCTTCTTTCGATTGTTATAAAAGTTCTTCTCTACAACTTTTATAATAGGTATTTTTACTGTAAACTATTTTAATAAGCTGCATTACTTGAATTACAAAATCATGTTTTTATGCCATATTTTGTTCACTAGGGCGCCCTCCCTCTCCGTATCCGAATTTTATACAAATAAAAACTTTACTTTTGTTCTTCAAGTAATACGGCTTATTAAAGAGGTTTGCAGTAAAAATACCTATTATAAAAATTGTAGATTGGAACTTTTTTAACAATCGTAAGATATCTGATTTTTGATATTGTATTCCAATTGTCCAATATCGTATGGTAAAATAACAATTTTTTTTTTATTTTTTTATCGATTAATTATTTAACTTTTAAATATAAAAAATCGGGCTACTTACGATTGTTAAAAAAGTTCTTCTCTACAACTTTTATTATAGGTATTTTTACTGTGCAATATATAGCCCCGTATAATATGGGAGGTAAATATACAAATAATAATTATTTAATATAATTATTTAATACAAATTATTTATCAAAATAAAGTAAAATAGGTAATATAAAATGATAGAAAATTATTGTATTTTGTAATAATAACTA
>NC_042494.1:152653828-152655493 GCF_005508785.2 Acyrthosiphon pisum
TCTAGACTACAAATACTGTTAATATATAGGATAAATAGAATTGGGCTAAAACACTACCTTGAGGAACACCGCAGATTATATACATTTTATCTCCGGTAATACCATTTATTCTAACCATTTGCCTTCTATTTTGCAAGTAACTCCGAAACCAGTCTAAGCTTGATGATACGATACCAAAATTTGGCAAAATTTTTAAAAGTTCTAAATGATCCACCGTATCAAATGCTTTGGCCAAATCTACAAAATCGCCAGAGCTTTTTTATTATTGTCCAGAGCATAATTTACAAAACGTGTTGCGCTATATAGAGCATTTTCTGTCCCTAGACCTGGTCTAAATCCAAATTGATTTTCAGATAAAAGTTTAAATTTTTCTAGATATTGTATAAGCCGATTTTTGATGATTTTCTCAAATATTTTAGAAAAATTACTTAGCATAGAAATTGGTCTGTAGGCGACAAGATTTGTCGCCTTTTTTAAATATAGGTTTCTATTGAATATTATACTTTAAATTGTATAGGTACTTTCAAGAAAATACGTACAATTTTTAATTTAACAAAAAAATGTGTTAAGTTAAAAGTTATATGAACATTTTCAATTAACTTATTTACTTAAGTTTAGTTATGTTTTTTTTTATTATATTTATATATTATATCTATATAACCCAGTAATATGGTTTAAAATAATAAAAATCCTAAATATTATTTAACACAAAAAATAGGCAATAGCTTTTCTATACATAGGTACTGAATTAATAGAATTGTGTAGTAGGTACGAAAAGCATACACAATTTAAAATGCCGAAAAAATTACAATCTTTTGATTTATCAATACAGATAAGTATTATACATATTATACAGACCAAGTCTCCAGTTGGCAGTTAGTGTTGACTGGATGTATTGAGAGAATTAAAAATTAAAAATTCTATAACTTAATAATTTAATCAAAAAATAAATAAATAAAAATAAAGGTATTTCACTGGACACTGATAATTACATCATAATTACATAAAAACTGAAACATGGTATTCTAAATCTTGCGTTCTCAGAGAGCCGAGAACGAAAAGTGAACCCAAGTGGGCTATGACTATTTTGTCTACTGACAATATTGACTATTATAAATATAAACATTTGAAATATAAATATAGGTACATGAGCATAACACAATTAATTTTAATTTAAAAATAACCTATTTATGCCGAAAATATTTTACAATATGTTCTTGAGAGTTGTACATTTTTGATTTGTATCTATATCAATAAAATTAAATAATATCATATTACTTACCTATTAGTTATTAGTATTTATTAATTATTATTTTTTATTATTACAATATGCATGTATGCCGCAGTATGGTATGATATATCTTTATACATACGATACACCTGTATGTTATAATATAATTGGCTATTGCTAAATCTATATGTATTTAATTGAGTTATTTTTCTCGAAGAATTTTGGTTAGTGGAACAAGAAATTAATTTAATTCCCTATTCTAGTAAAATATGGTTATGTAATATTAATACCTAATAAGTTTTATTTTTATTATATTTCTTATTTAATTATTTATAAATTAACTTAACTTGAATTTGATTAAAAGTAACTCGTTATTTATGAAGTTTATATCAAGAAAATGAACTTTTAACTTTTTAACGCGTTTATGCTCAGGA
>NC_042494.1:152655593-152656535 GCF_005508785.2 Acyrthosiphon pisum
AGAAAAGTTATATTAATATTACTAAATATTGGCCTCAAGGATCAAACTTAATTTATCAAAAATAACCACTGATCAATAAGTATTTATTTGCAAACATTAAAAAAAAAAATTAAATATTTATGAAATTTTATACATTAAACTAGAAAGATTAGGTAGCTTCAGCAGTTAATTTTTTAGATTCACATAAATTATTTATAATTTAAAAGTACACAGTAATTATATGTAGGTTTAATTATGTTATCTATATGAACAAATAGTACCTACATTTTGATTAGGTAATTTTTTTAAGTCACAAAACAATAAAATACCTACATTAATTGTATTATTGTAGTTGAATTATACTGGATTATACAAGAGACTTCTTCTGACTCAGTGCCGCAATAACCGGGTGTGTTGCGTGTGTCAAACACATGGGCCCAAGGCCCCAACCCACAATGGGGGGCCCAAAGATAAAAAATTTAAAACATTATATAGAAAGAAAAAAATAAAACCATTTTGTTAAAATAATAGTTACTAATAAAGATTGAATAATAGATCGGTTTTGTTTTGTACACAACTATACAACATTATCATATATCAACGTTTCTTTTGCAGCCTGTATAAGCTGTATAACCGATATTAAAAATAGAAAAATAAGACTAAAAAGGTGGGTAAGTGGATGTCGCTCTGCTGTACAGTAGGTTATAAGTGGGTCACTGTAATGGATGGTGTTAAATTTCAATTCAATGATATATCATTATATTAGAAAAACGATTCTGAGCGAAGACGGTCAGTCAATCTATGATATTACTAAGTATGTATACATATTTGATGATATTATTGTGAATAAAGTAATTTATATATAACCTATTTACGTGGAACCTTTTTTTAAATTTTTAATCCTTAGCTATAAAAGTTGAACATTTTATATATTTTTAACTAAAAATAATTATTAAATTTAAA
>NC_042494.1:152656585-152679426 GCF_005508785.2 Acyrthosiphon pisum
TGATTTATACAAATAAACGTTTTTGTAACATTGTTGCATATTTAATTGGTTTTTATTTGATGTTATTTGTTATTATTAAAGAACGCGCGTACACATGCTTGTGGAAAATTGATTTATGCGACTTGTCAAAATCGTGACTATATTGTACTGCAAGTATACTTTCGTTTTTTATTTTTTCTAATCAGTGTAAAGATCTCTTTTTATTAAACTATTAAATATGTTAAATAAATACACATTATATCTGAATATATCACGTCTTCATTTCCTAAGTTGATGTATATATCGACACGAGTTGGGACGTAACAGAAAATTGGCATTATAATGGACAGGATATAATAACCCAATTAAAATAAAAAATAAAAAGTAAAATATCAATTCCTACAGTGATAACAACGATAATTATTTTAATTTAAAACTTCTAGACATGACGGAATCTACCAATAAATTTGTTTACTCATCCAAAATAGAATATCATGCAAAAAACGGGAGGATGCTAAATAATGGAAACTCATGATCTAATTTGCAAAGTAAATGATGAAATAACCCATAGTAACGATCCAATATCGGACGTTATCAAATGCATATTTAACTACATATTATACAGGATATGGGAATTTGACCGAAACAATTATATAAGTTATCTAAAACGAATTTAAACTAAAATATATTACAATTAAAAATATCAGTTGAATAGTGTAGAACATACCTATAACTGGGAACCCGGGGGCTTAATGAGATTCTGCAATTTGAATGGAGATATTTTAGTTAGAAAATAGCTCTCCCTGAGCTATTTTAGCCCTCCTTAAGATATTTTAATATATAGATTATAGGTAATATTTATTATAATAAGTTATAAACATAGAAAGAGGTAGTTAGGTACTTGGCCACTGCGATATACTTATATTTTATGACTGTATAAAACTGCATAAAATATGTATACAATGATTCAATAAATAAATTGACATGTTATTTGTGGTAGTTTTGAATTACCTATATAAATTATATCATAGATACAATTGTGTATATGTAGTGGGTGAAAGACAAGTCTCCCACTCTTTTTGTTCTTGAAACCTTTTTGGCTCAAGCCCTATGCATTTGAAAACCCTATTTACGTATATTATAAATGCTAAGCTATTAGTAAAATAAAGATTCTAGGAAGAAATATCCCCAATATAAAAAACCAGTGGCAGGAAGCCAGGGAAAAAAGCCCCTTTTAGTAAATAATTATTAATTAAATTAAGTTAGGTATACACACTATTATATTTTCTAATAGCTCTAATCTTCAGCATAATTACATAATATTATTATAATTTATTATGCATTGTCAATAAATGTCATAAAGATAAACGTAAATACTAGTTAAATAAAAAAAAAATAATAATTTAAGAAATATGTAAATAATTAAAATTAAAAATAATTCAATAGCATGCTTTACTAATTCATAGTTTACCGAACCTATAAATGTAAGCGTATAGTGACAAATTGCATTCTGCGTATTTTTTTTCTTTTGGGAGATTCGTTGATTTTTTTCCGAAAGGTTAGCACCACATATGCTTTTAGGACTGGCTAACTACGGTATGGATTGAAATAAAACTATTATAATGGCATTCTATAGTATACTTAGTAATTTAATTGATTCTTATTACTTACCTAATTAAAGATGTTAAGTCTGTAACTATGTCATTATTTTTAAAATGTTTCATGATAAATATAAATTTATAACGAAACATTTTTAACGAATTATGATTACCCTTGATAAATAACATATTATTCCTTTAGTAAATGACAAATGTAGCATGTCTAATTTATTTTTAATTTTGCTAATATAATTAATCTGACACTTTTTTACTATTGTTTAATCATAGATATAATTATTATATATATATATATATATATATAATATTTGATTAGTTAAACTTTTATACTAGAATATTTTTAATTTATTAGGTATATATCATAAGCATTCGGGCATTAGTATTGATGGTTATTACTTATTAATTCTTAGTATAATAATTACTTAATACACACAAAATGATCTTTATATATTATAATATATTTATGCTTATAAACACATTACGTATATTAATATAATATGTATATTATATACGAGAATTATAAAATATACTAAATTATTTATTAACGTACCTAATAACGTATTACGATTGAATCAAGGATTATACATACAAGATAGGACACTACACTTCTATGCTATAATACACCGCGGCAATATACGCCAGAAATCGTGATGAGACCATGGTTAATGTTCATGTACCTATTATATTTTGCAAGGCCAAACGTATTCTCTAAAACCACGAATTTATATTACAGACTACATTTATATACTCGTCTACAATAAGGTAGACCTTCCACACTGTTCCATCTATTATTACCTGTGTCTGCAGAGTGCAGACTGCGAATGTTTCCGGTTTGAAGCATATAATATTTAATATATTCAAATTGTATGCTATAAAAACAATTATTAATATAATAATACATAGCATCTTGAATAAAATTACCTATATGAATAAGATTCACAGTTTACCTAACGACTTTTTACAACGATGTATGTATATTGTATATAAATATACGTGCGTAGATTTTTGTAATTTTTTTCTTAACTAGGCATGCAGCATGCAGGACTTACATCACAATTTACATTTGTACACAAGTTTTTTTTAATAAGAAATTTACCAAACCTAGGTAGGTTAGATACCTAGGCATCTGTTATCACATATTATTTGTGATTATGTATTAAGTGTGGAAAGGGCGGTCATCTAGTGAGTAGTTTGTTGCTCTGAAACAGAAAAGGCATTCAAGATTCAAGAAGGTACTTGAGGAAGAGGTGAGCATGTGCTGGATAAGCGATTCAGTTCGTGCTAAATTATGAAGTTAGGAGTTCCTACAATTAAATTTGAATAACTGCCGAGCGGCGAGCAGCCCAAGATTTGATGATTCAAACTGTGGCAACTAAAGGGGCTGATATCCTTATACTGTCAGAACACAATAAAATCGGAAACAGCTATGATATACCATGATGCAAATAAAAAGTCGATGATAACTGACAGGCCCGTATTTGGGGGGGGGGGGGCAAGTGTCCCTTGTTGCCCCGGGCGGCAGCAAGCTTACCTTATTCGGGGGGCGGCAATTTTATATCAAAATAAAATCTAATAATAAAATAAATATATATATTTATTTATACTTCAATAAATTTAATGGAAAAACTATTTTGATAATTATTATTTAATATTTAATATTATATCTATAAATAGATTGGACTTTTTGAATATACAATGAATGTACAAAGATGTACGTAGTGTGTTGCACTGCCGCGAGTCGCGACTGTGCGGCGTGCGCCTGTGCCCATCTCGTGTAAATAAACTCCAAGGTTCTAAATATGCGATGTTATTTACCAAAATAGAACAAAAACCATTAATAATTAAAGAAACAGATTTTGAAGAAATAATCCAATCATTTTCAAATCTCCATTCGAGGAGAAAGTTTTAGTTGTATTATATGTAGGTACTTATGTTTTATGTATCATATAAAATACATTATATGTATTTATGTTGAGGTATGGAAGGGTGGCTAAAATATGTTACCCCGGGGCGTGAAATGTCCAAATACGGGCCTGATAACTGATATAGTTAATCTGAAAGACAGGCCAATGTAAAAGGAAGGATCTAGGGGTGAACTGGGCACATTCGACTCACTATCTAGTATAAAACAAAATCGGCACTACACTATTACAACCTTAACTTTTAAAACTTAATTTTTGACTTTTGGCTACTCACGATTCACCATAATCAATAATTAGGTGATAAATGTTTTTAAAATTTTAATTTATTTGAGGTAATATTAATTATTCACTATTTATATTTTATATTGTACTCTAAATCGTAAATCATAGGTAAAATCTAGTTTCCTAGAGTATAAATGTGAATATGTGAATATGTGATAGATATATGGATGATTTTTTTCACTAAGGTACATATATACATTATACATACATATATATAAATAAGTGTACATTTTGAATGAATTTTATAACTCAAGATCCACCAAACCGATTTTGATAAAAATTTCAGGGCATATTAAGATTGATATGTACGAGAGATGGTTCGTAAATAGTTTCTGTGAAATTTATACGCTGTGAGATAAGTGGTTCCGGAGTTATGGCCTCTTAAGTGTACACCTGGTGACATGGCCAAAAACAACAAGTTAAGTTGCGGATTAAAATAATAATAGTGTATTGTATATTGCTTGCTAATGGTTACGGCCTACGGGCACCTTTGTTGATTTGTATTATTATTTTTTGTCAATATATTATATATATCTTCTAACTATATAAATGTGAAATGAAAATCTTTGTACAGGGTCAACTCTGGATCTACTTATCAGATATTCTTGATTTTTTTTTTAACGAAAGAGTATATCAAGGAGAAGGTTATTATGAAACAAAATTTTAGGAAAATCCACCGGAAAAGTAGGAAATCTGGATGTCAAAATACAACAGTGACGCAACAGGTTAGGTTAGGATTTTGTATTAATTTATTATATTAATCCACCATAGGTAGAATACGACAAACTTGATATAACTTTCGTACTTTAGAGTTAAATCATACACTTACGTACAAACTAGGGGTCTGCGATCTACCGAAGGTAGATTGCCTACCTGATAATATGGTACTGCTGCGAATCAGAATTTTTATTCCGAGCAACGGAAAAATTAAGATTAATTTTAAACACCTACACCGAATATTAAATAACGAATTGAACAAAGTTTGAGTCATATAGAGTTGGTACATTTAACGGGCAACGAAGTGCACATATTCAGCTTGTATATTATATAGGCGCAGTATTAATTATCTTATCTACTAATATTATAAGTAAACGTTTAAAGATATTATTTTATACAGTTTAAAGAACGGTTCATTATTTACATGTTTTTTATAGTAGATGATAGGATGCATTCTCAGAACATAATATAGGTTTAATAATAGTATTACAAATTACTAATTATTAATTACAATATATTACTGATAATATTTAAATTTGTCTAGAATATAGTCAATAATCGATAGGAGTGTTTTTTTTTTTTATAAATTTTCAATTTCGAATCGATAGTTACAATTATATTATAATATTAAAAATATATATAAATATATTTTAGGTATGTTATATAATGTTAAAATAAAGTAATTTATACTTCAAAGGTATTTTAACATGGGGTGTGGGGGTCAGAGCCACCCACGGGTCTGTTTCATTTAAATATGTAAAGCCCCTCTAGTTAAAAACTGAAATTGCATCTATGCTTAATTATAGGTACATAATAATTTAAGGGATGATTAATTGCTTAATGAGTAGGTAACTCATATAGTAGATATATTTATAACTATTTGTTGTTTAGTTGTACTTGAAACAACCCACCCTAATGATAATTAATCCAAAGATTTTTGGTAACAGCCGTATTTTCTTAACACATTTTCAACAAATTATGCATTTTCGTAAAGTTTCACATTTTTGAAGTGAAACTTTTTTACGCAGGGTAGTGAGGAAAAAAATCGAACGGGCGGCCGTACGAACGCGTACATGTCCGTGTACACAACCGCGGATTGTCGTAGCTGTATTTTGTAAACGGCTTTGGGTTGTGGGCGGCCACGTGTATAACATACCGAAAGTTACCCCCCCTTTTTTTTATTTAAGTATATCTCGGTCCGTTTTCAACTTGGGTACCCCGTTTTACCACGAAAAATTTTGTCTTTAGACCCTCTAAATAGTCCCCCACCATAGTCTGGGTACTTTTGACCCCCCCCCCCTTCAAAGTTGTTTCGGAAAAACTCGATGTGTCGTCTCACGTTTCTGAAACTCGATTTTTCTTATAGTATGTAGGTCGGTGATGAAATTCGGCGTCGTGTGTCAAGACTGTACGAGACGTTTTTCCCCGTCTTCTGGGACCCCGAAAGTTCAAAATTTTCGTTTTTCGGGGTGTTTCTGCACGGACACTTTTTTTTAGGCACGTCGAGCCGTTTTTATAGTCGGGCCTTATAGAAGGCTTTGCGCTGTATCGATTGGTATACCGATATCAACGTTATCCGACTTTTGGTTAGCGAGTTATGATTTATATAGTGTCTTTTGTTTTTTAAACAACTATATTAAATGAAATAATTTAATGTAAAGAAAAAAAATTATTTACGCGATATATCGATAATGTTCAGTCGAAAATGTACATATTGTCTTTTCAGCTATCATATGCCAATCATAACTACTATACCAATTGAGGAAAATAATACAGGGGCGTCATTTGGGGGGGGCAGGGTGTGCAATGGCACCACTAACTTAAAAAATGTTAACAATTGGCCTGCCATTATAATACTCCAATGCGCCGTCATAATTAACTTATACATGTTTTTATATATAGGTAATATAAAATATATATATTTTAAGTTTTTGTATATGTACAGTAATGACATTAGCTGGTTGCTTTAACTGCTTATAAACTTTTCATTCTTTGAATTGCTAACTATTTAAAAGTTGCATTCGTCGTTATGAGTTTCAATTAGAATTATAAAAGGGAAGGAAAGAATATTTACATAGGTTTGCATAGGTTTCCTACATTTATATATATATAAATATATATTTTTTTTAATGGCCTGGTGAAATGTCAAAATTGGCCTGCCTAAAAGTTTGCACACCCAGAAAAAAACTAAAATGACGCCCCTGAAATAATAATCAATCATTAGAATAAAAATGGTAACAGAATTAACTACTTACGTGGAATTTTGTTTTAAATTTTCAATCCTTAGGTATAAAAGTTGAACATTTTATGAATTTTTAACTACAAAATAATTATTCAATTTTAAATTTGATAAATTTTGTCAAAATTCGATCATTAAATGCTTATAAAAAAAAATTGTGCATATGTATTTTGAATATATTTCAACTGCTATTGTAACAATATATCAGAAACCTTGCATTAAATTTTAACATTTTTTACCCAACAAATACAATTTTATTGATATTTATAGAAAATAAAACTAAAAAAATTGAAAACTGACAATGTACGTAAACAGCTCAAAAAGAGTCAAATTATTTCATAGGGGCCGGAGTGGCGCAGTGGTCACACAGTTGACTTACGACTCACACAGTCATCGGTTCGATTCATAGCAAAGTGCAAAAAATGTGTGTGATTTTACGCAGTCACCATTTTCCCGTGCTGTCGTCCGATTGCGTCATCCGGTTTCCAACTAGGTCCCACTCCACTGGGAGTGAAGACCGCACATGTCTCCTCTTGGAGAAGGGGGGTAGTATCATGCATATAGTGATATATACATAGATAAATAGATCACAAGATCTCCCTACTACCCACTTGTGATAAGCATTGTCAAAGACCTTGAGGTCGTTACAATGAACAAATATAGAAAAAAAAAAAAAATTATTTTCAAAATTTTATCGTGTATAGAAAATGCTAATATAAACATTCAGTGGAATTTTCAAGTACCTACAGTCATTCGTTTTTTAATTACAACAAAACCGTTACATGAGAAATCGAGTGAATATCAAATGTTGTAAAAATAGGAATTTCAAACGCTCATAAAAATTTAATTCGACTTGTAGACATTTTTCTTTTTTAAAAAGGTAGACGAACTTATGAGAAATCTTGTATTACATTTCAAATCTTAGATTTAAAAAGAAAATTTTTCATGAATTTCTAACTCAAAATAATTTACAAATTTTCGTCATTTTTACGTATTTTGTCAATATTTGAACTTTAGATGCTTATAAAAAAAAATTGTGACTATGGACTTTTAATTTTTTTCATCTGCCATTGAAGCAATATACTAGGAGCCTTCTATTAAATTTTTAAGCTTTTTTAACCAACAAATTAAATTTTATTGATATTTATAGAAAAAAAACTTAAAAAAATGGAAACTAAAAATGTCCGTAAAGAGCTCAAAATAAGTCAAAATATTTTCAAAATTGTATGGAGTATAGAAAATGAAAATATTAACCTTCAGTCAAAATTTCATGTGCCTACGGTAATTTGTTTAAAGAGTTATAAATAAAATGTATGCGTAAAAATTCCTGTTTTTCCTTAATTTTTATTTTGTTTTTCACTGCGCTATTGAAAACCACTGGAAAAATTTTGACCCCCCCAAAGTACCAACTAGATTCACTTTCCTATTAGAAAAGATACTGTAGAAGAAAATCCAAGCACTTTTACTGTCCTAAAAGATGATGACAGACACAAAAAAAAATTTAAAAATTAAAAAAAAAAACACATCATTGTAAAATTAATACATTTATCTTTCCACTCAGAATCTAAAATGTAAATAATATAATTCTGTGTTTTTTTTTATTGGTCTTAAACTCGGCAAATTGTGTTTATTAAAAAATGTAATGTATGTATATACTCAGGAAAAGGGCAGAAAAACAGTAGTTCAATAAATTTTTTTGGACCCCCCTCCCCCCTTGAATAAATCCTGGTTGCGCCACTGGTATATTATGCTAAATAGTTATAATATAAGTATAACTAATAGTTAATACTAATTTGAAACATTTTTAGTTATATATTTACAAAAATATACTATTCATAGTATGATTCTAACCTTTACTTATCAATTATCATCCAAGCAATATTATAAATTCAAGTTTTATTTAATTTATATGATGGTCTTCTATCCCTCGACTGAATAAACACAGGATAACCATTAGCACTTCTCAATAATAAATCTAATTTCAACTTTATGTCATTAAATTTACAGTTTGTGTGTACGCTGTAATTTCTCAGGAACATAGACATCATTACTTTCATTGACAGCATAGCATATTTGGATCCTGTAATAATATTCAACAATAATAAAAAAATACAATCAAGTTAGGTAAATTAATCGTTCTATAATATTAGGTATATTACCAATGCATCCTCTCGGACCACCACTAAAAGCTATAAAGCTATACTTATGGCGTTTGGAAATATTTTCTTGGCTGAAGTTCTCTGGGTTAAAATTCAATGGATTTGGATACGAATCACAGTCACGATGAGTGAATAACGGGGCTATATAACATGTAGTACCTTTTGGCAGTAAGTGATTACCAGAAACTAAAATAAAAATTACTATGTTATAGAAACATACTGCAGTTTTACAGTATTCACTCACTAATTTTAACATCATCTTGGAGTTTTCTAATTACTAATGGTAATACTGGAAATAATCTAAGGGTTTCTTTTAAGACTTGTTCTAAGTACACAAGTTTAATAGTGTCTTCAGTAGTAATTGTTTGATCTCCATCACCTAATACGTCGTAAATTTCATCGTAAACTTTATTCTAAAATATAAAATTATCAATTAATGTATCTACGTCAATAGGTAAGTAATTTGCGTAAAATTTAGAGCTTTAATAAAACCAAAACAATTAATAGGTAGAATATAGTTATTCAAACATAATAAACATATACATAAATTATAAATATATAGCAAACTTTTATTAGTTCTCCAGTATACGACAAGACGTGTAATAAGGGTAATATGTATAATTTAATAGGTAACATAATATGGCAATGAAGGCACTATTTAGATAATAACATATATTTATTTATTTATTTATTTATTTATTTATTTATTTATTTAACGAACGATAGTCCAATATAGGTACAGCAGAGGTATTCAAACTTTTTCATTCCCTTCGTCTTTTCGCAACATTTTGGTGACACTCAGATTAGTAAGGACATAAAAAGAAAAATATGTTTTAATGTTTAATTATTTATTATATATATATTATCTATCTAATCTAATCTATAATAGCATAAAATTCTCGTGTCACAGTGTTAGGTCATACACCTCCGTAACGGCTTGATCGATTCTTATGAAATGTTGTGTGTATATTCAGTAGGTCTGAGAATAGGTCGTAAAGTATTTTTCACCCTCCTACCATGGTAGATGCATCTATCAAAGGAGGTACTCAAACGGGGATTTGGAAATTTACAGTGGAAAATATTTTTTATAAATGGTTGATATTGGTTATATAGGAGAAATAATTAGTAGAAATGAGTATTCATTTATTATTGGTTGCCATTGGTTAATCGGACAATTAAAGTTGTAATTTTATAAGGGCAACGAAGTGTGCAAGATTAGCTAGTATAAATATATAATATATATCATAATAAATTCTACTGTACGTGTGTTGTGATTGAACTCCTCCTTAACGGTTGGACCGATTTGATTGAATTTTTTTTTATGCGTTTGGGTAACGCCCCGGATTATTTAGATTTACAAATCATCCCTCTAGGTCCAATCAGGGGATGTGCTCAAACGGGGATTTAGAGATTTACGGTGGAAATTGTTGTATATAAATGGTTGCCATGGGTTTTAAAACTATTATAATAATAATTATTGGTTGCCGTGAAATCAGTGTATTCATTCAATGCTTTTAATTTTTTTGTAAGCTGTGCTTTGATATTATATGTATCGAAATTACGTAAATATTGAGCGTATTATACTCACATATAAGTTACGTACATAAAACAATACTACGTCTTCCCGAACGAGGAGGAAATATTGGTCGACAGACTCTGCATTCATAGTTAGTCCAGCCGTTTAGGAGTTCAGTGACATACTAGGTATAACTTTGATACTTTATAGTTAAATTTTAAAGTTACGTACAAACAGCACGGGGTCCGCGATCTACCGCAGCTAGATTGCCTACCTGATAATAATATACTGCTGCGAATCGGAATTTTTATATAAGGCAACAGAAAAGTTGAGATAAATTTTGAACACCATACACGATACACCAAATATTAAATGACGAATTGAACAAAGTTTGAGTCATATAGAGTTGGTACATTTAACGGGAAATGAAGTGCACGGGATCAGCTAATGTATATATATATTATAGATACAATATAAATTATATCAAAACAACAAATTTAAGAATAATTATCCATAGAAAACTGAAATTAAATATTTTAGGCATGTTTAAAATAAATTAATATATTAGGTAATCGTAACATCAATTTTTTTATCCACTTCTGTGTCACGGCTCCCCTGACAAATACTCGCGGCGACGTTCCTTAAAACCGTGCGTTTACGTCAATTGCACCAGAAATTACAGATAAAAAAAAAATTATGGGATTCAAAAAGGTTATACATCAACTGCGCCAAATGATATTAAGGTACAAAAGTTATTATAATTTAATTACCTAAGTGTAAAAGTTGCTCAACCGCTAGCTTCACTATACGAATTAATTAATTAAATATTGGCCGATGGAACAGTTATATTAGTTTGTAATATACCCCTGATGTATATATAATTTAGTTAATTATTCACTAAAAAGTTCTAAAAGGTTTAATTTATATTTGTGAATCAAAATTATTGATTACATTCCATCCAAAAATATGTCTTATAGATTTTGAGAAAAGTTTAGGTACATAATTATGGTTGGTCTACCACAATTGTATTTATCAGTCGTTTTCATATTATATCTTTTTTTACTCAGCATTCCCAAATATTTTTGTATTTTTTAAATTTATGAGTTTTATTGAATTATATTGAATTTTTGAAATTTATCCTAGTTTCTTTTTTTTAAATTTAAATTTTGAAAAGTTAAAAGTATTTTAAAAATTTTGAAATGTTTGCTATTTATTAACGATATAATAATATATAATTATATTGGGTAAAATGGAAAAAAGAATGAACAAAAGATTTTTATATTTCAGGTACCTATCTAGAAAAATCGGCGTAATTGGCGAACATCAGGAGCAGGGACGCACAGTTGGAGTATCTCTGCAGTCTGCAGATGTATAATAAATAGTAATAGAGTACCTATAGTATTTACGATTTATACGATTTGGTAAGTTATTGTTTTATCATGTTTTTCGTATCAATAGTTAATAAACAATAACAATATTAAACACACAATTTTATTACACGCATGCACCGAAAGTTTTTTGTTATGTCAGTTAAGGTGTTAAAAATATAAGCTCTTTCCATTTAGCGGGTAGCAGGCAATTTCTTTTTTGAGTTACTGTTCAGACAGATCAATGATTAAAATTAAATATGAACGTTTCAATACGTTTTATAAACTTAATATAATTAAACTATTAGCTGTTTGGTACAGCTTGATGAAACAGTTTGGTAAATCCTGAATCCTGATAGCGAGAACAGGAAAATCAATTTAATATAGAGTATCGTTACCTAATAAGTAATAATAATTGCCAATATTACCTTACCAATAGAGGTGGTTTTGGAGTGTGACAAAAAATAGTATAGCTAGTGCTCGTGCAGGAAATAAATTTTAGTCTTGGGCAGTCTCGAGTCGTGAGTTCGTGGCGCACTCGCGTCGCCCGAGAGTGAACTTTCCGCTCATAACTAAGAAACGAAGGAAAAGAGGAGAACTTTGGCTGTGCAATATAGCTTTTATTTTTTTGATACCACTTATACGAAAAAAGTAGAAACATTTAGAACAATGTTATTTAAAGATATTTAATGTATACAAGTATTTTATTCATAAGATTACTCACTTGGATATCAGGATGGATAGCTAATAATAAAAGAGAAAAACATAGTGTAATAGCACTGGTTTCACTACCCTGAAATTAAATTAATATTAACAAAAAAAAAAAATTGACTTAACTATATTAATTTATAGGTACTTACACCTATCATCATTGTAACCACCTCATCAAGAATATCATTATCAGAAAAGTTCGCACCGGTTTCGTTCAATTCAAATAAAGTGTCCAAGAATACTTTTAAATTTTTTTCTATAATAATATTGAGTACAATACATTACATTTAAATTATTACAACACTACAACAAATGTTCAAATAACTCACTTTCTCCATCGGTATTATTCATGACAATCGTTTCTTTTACTATTTTCTTTTGTGCAAAAACTTCTTTTTTTTCATTGATCATCTACAAAATCAAAAATACACTGTTTACTGAATGTCTAGACCTTTTAGTCTCTATTGCACGCCTACCTTTAATGGTAGTTTTTTCAAAGTTTTAAAAACATTAGATTGTCCTTGAAGTCTAAGAAATAAAGAGAAAAAAATATTTGGAAACAACCATGGTTTGTAAATCCTTATTGAATCTAATTCTGATGCTCTAAAAAAATTAATATTTAACTATTTCATAGTAAAGTTTATAAAATTTGTGATAAATTGAATTTTTTACTTGATCATAGCTTTTTCGAATTCAGATCCACATTGTGAATGACTGTCAAGATTGTAACCCATTGCATTTTCTATAAATGATAAATTTAGACAATAACTAGCTATATTAAGCCTTCAAAGTTCAAATAGTATGAATATTAAACGTACGACATATTAAATTAAGAGTAGTAGGTGCAATGTAGTCCCAAAGGTCAAATGGTTGTGTTTTGCCTAATTCCTTTTTTAGATTTCTAATGAGAATCTTGTTTTTCTCATTAAATACAGGAAAAAACTGACTTAGTAGGTTGGCATTAAATAAAGGAGTAATAAGCCGACGGTGTTTCCGCCATTTATCAACTGTAATAATAAAAGAAAAATTGATACAATGTAGGTATTGACTCCAGACAAAATTTGTAATTTTGTAAGGTTATGTACCAAAATATTTTCAATTAAAATATTAAAAATTCAATTGAATTAATCAAAAATAATTTTTAACGTGTATAGATAACAATAATTTGAATTTTCGTACAAATTCTTAATTGTAACCTACAATAGATTCTGAGCAGACCGATGAATCTATTTGTTTTAAAACGATGGTTTTTTGGTATGTATACATAATATTATGTGTAAGAAGTAACTGTTCGCCTAATCTACTAGTAGATAACCGTGATGGCGTGATGCATATTAACCTTTTTTTTAACATACGGAACCTTTAGAAGTTTTTATGTTGCTATTTGCCACCACACTACTAAATTAGCCTGGGGAACTACTACTACAGTATACCGTAATAGGTACCATATAATAGTGGGGTGCTCAACTTATTTGAAAGAGGGGATATTATACATTTTTGACTTTTCTCAGACCACGTTATATATACACTATTACACTCATTTCTATATCATATATTTTATATTTGTATATGACAAAAATAAGCCAAGGGGGTATATGACACTTGCACCCCCTCCTGTAAGCACGCCCCTGCTGTAGAACGATGTCATCACTCAAATATATATAGCTCAAATTTTATCAATAGCAGATTTCAGATAATTTAACTATTCTTTATATAAACGAGAGGCGTTGAACACTAAATTTAGCAACACCATTAAGTTTATGATTATTGACTACTGTGTAAAAAACTGCTTGTAAACGAACTATTTACTATACCTATCTAACTAGGAACTCCGTATACTAGATACGAGCTAAGCTCAGTTGGTATACGTATTAGCTCTTATTATTATTTTAGTATATAAATCTTAAAAATCGTATAATGATGTTATTGAATTACATATGCTGAAATAAATAAATAAATAATTATAGGCTGACACCAGAATCATTTTTCATATGTAATGATAAATCCTTGAATTCAAATTTAATACATTCATTACAGTGACCTATTCATAATGAATATAGGTAAACTTCACTCCTACTGTACCACAAAATATAAAATTTCGAGTAGTTTTCAAAAGCACTGAAAAAAACAAACAAAAATTAAGGAAAAATGGGAAACTTTACGAAAAATCGGTTTTTGACAAAATCAATTTTGGTGTAACTATAAAAAAAAATGACCGTAGAAACATAGAACCAGAAAGTATAAAATCAAATCATTTTTACTGCTTCAAAAGGTGATGTCAGTCACACACACATAATTAATGTAAAATCAATACATTCATCGCCCCGCTCAGAATCTAAAAGTTCTCTAATACTTATAATTTTGTAAATGCAAATTTAATTTTTGAGCTTTCTAAGTATTTTTTATCATAGCTTCTTCCATGCAAATAATCTTCCCCAGCTACACTCGAGCAATTTTTTGTAGTGAGTTATTTATTTTTCCTATACCAAAAAACTTTCTACCCACCCCGCTGTTTGTACAAAATATAAATTGTTAATTAAAACCTGAAAAATATTACAATATACATAACATATTTTTTTATTAGATTTTAAGGCTTCGACGACTGACGTCATTAGCCTGTAAGGTTAGTAGGGTTGGTACAGTAGGGTTGGGACTTTTGGTACGGTCAGTTAGGAACACGTGAATGTGTGGCAAGGTTTTTGCACAATACGAACCCGTGTGGTTAGTGGCAGCGACCCATCAAAGAACTAGTGGCAGCGGCCGTTGCTTACTCTCAATCACGTCGCGTAATTGATTTCTGCTACTTCACCGCGCCGAGACATATATATAATAATTATTTAACAGACACAGAATTTTCCAAATTTTTCAGACTTACAGTAAACATTTTAAATTGTCAAAGATTAAATATCATAATTAGGTAGGTACCTGGTGCAGTTAGTAAGCCTTCACCAAAAATATTCTTGATAAATTCATAAAACCTGTCCTTTTGTAAAGCCTTTGAATTATTTAACACAATCTGAAACAAATTTGGTTTTATATTTAAATATATTTGATAACATATATGGTTTAAATGGTTTAATATACCTAATATATATATATTTTTTTATTCATATGTTTTTTTATTCAATCTGTTACAAAAAAAGAAGAACAATAAGAAAAATGTATGGTTTATAGGTTAAAATAAATAAAAATAAAAAAGGCAGATTTGACAGACTGTAGAGGCCTTCCAGAGGAGGTACTACGATAATACACCTAATATAATTGATTTATTATACCAATATTTTGCTTATATTGTAAACTGTTTAGTTTTCTCGATTCAGTCTGTATACTTTTGTAAAGGCACAGAAAATATATAATCAGAAAAATAATTACTTGTACGTCTTCTGGTTTAATAATGTACACTCCGAAAAAAGGACCTAACCATACTTTAAAAGGCTCCGATCCGTAATTATTGTAAAATCCCAGTAATACATTTATAACCTCTGAAACAACAACAATAAATTAATATAATAGATATACATAAAATAACTATATAATTTTTATATATTATGTTTTATTTCCCTTACGTTCGGGAGTGCCAAGAAGCTCTAGTGCTGAGCCAATGATAGGGTATGCCGGGGGACCTTTCATTTTCGAGTCCAATTTATTGATGTGTCTATTATTCCATTTGCAGCTGCACCAAAAAACCACAACAGAAATAATGGCCGAGTACAAGAGTACCTCAGATACTGCCAATCTAAATTCACCGACCGACTGCATGATGATTGCTCCTGTTTCTAAAGCATTGTATAACTTAACATATAATTATTATTTAAATAATACTAATAAAAAGGACGTCAAACGTTGATTTGTTATCTTTAAGGCCCAGATTTATATGTTTTTTTTGTTTTTAAATATGTTTTAACAGTCAAAAGGTGAAAAGTAGCTAGATAAGGTACAAGTTTGAATTATATAGTAAATATATCCGGAATACAAAGTTTTATCTTGCACGATTTTTTATTGCATATAGATGGTTTTAAAATGCATAGTTTTGCATATTTTGTAATTATTTGATGTGTATTGCATATTTCTGTATTTTATGGGAATACCGAAGTGTTTTATACCCATTTATTTTACTATTGTTCGTTGGTTTTTCCGGACTATTCCCAACGGATCAAAATTAAGGAAAAACTATTAATTTGATTATGTAGGTATATGAACAAACCTTTGCCAAAATCCACGATTTTGATTCAATCAAAAAATATTGATAAAAATCGAGTAATATGTTATACCCTGTTCAAAATAAGAAGCGCATAGATTTACGTAACAAAACAGGTTTTGCCCATGGCCACCCATTGCTTCTTATTGTGAATAGACCCTATTCAATAGAGTATAGGTAATTAAACTATTACAACTAGGTACGCATAATTCCACTGCTCTTATTTTAATTATTAATTAAAATGCATATTTACTTGAATATATTTTTGCATATTTTAAGTGCATATAATTGCATATAATTCCGGGAGCCCTAGTTATATTTAAAATACAGTGTTTGAAAAGAACGGAACGTGAATGACATTTAAATTTTTAATAAATATAATATGATATGTATAAATATTTATTAATAATATTATTATAATATTCCTATTATAATTATTTGATTACGAATTATAACAATTAAATACGTGAAATTCCAGTGGGCATGGCTAGACATACCTATAACTACAATGATATATTTTCCACAATTTTGTATTAGTATTAGTGTTTGGACGATATATAAAATTAAAATAAAACAATTTAAAGGAATGCATTTATATTTTCAAAGTACCTGAACGTGTTAATTTGAAGAAAAAAAACATGAACATGAACAAATTTCTGTCTTAAGCACAAAGCACTGAACGTGTATGAATTAATTTTTTTGTTGAACATTTCGAACAATAAAATGTTAGGTTAGGCACAAGAGATTCCTTCAGGCACAAAGTACGAAACCAGATATTTTTCCAAAAGGGGGACAACATTTCTGGCTTTTACCTCCCCTCTACTTTACACTAAAATCTATAAAAAAAAAATACTACATTTTAACAATGTATTGGTGAATAAGTTTAAAAGAACGCTTATATCCACATCTGTTGTCTCCGTCTTACAAATGTAAAACATAGCAAAAACTGTTTTGCGCGGGAAAGAACCGGGAAAGTTAGTCATAAGTCATAACTAAGAAATTAAATTTTCACCGCATAAAAAGGAGAACTTTGACTGTGAAATATAATTTTATTTTTTTAATATTGGAACTAAAAAAGTTGAAAAAAAACAAAAATTATTTATTTTGAAACAATATAAGAACTTTTTTCGTTTAAATGATATCAAAACAAAAACGATATTTCACAGATAATGTTCTCAACTATATTGTATATCAATTTGGAGTCTTAACTATCACTGCAGCCCGAGTGGTTCTATCCCGAACAGAACAGTTTTTGGCATGTTGTACATTTGTAAGACAGAGACAACACATGCGGGTGTAGCATCTTCTTAAATAGTGTTTTCCAGTTTTTAATCTATTATTATATATGTTATTGTGTTATCTCAAATTGCGGGGTGATGAATATTAATTATAAAATAAATTCTTGGAATTTAATTAAAATTTACAATTGTTAATTATACAGTGTACATATAATTTAAATCCAGGATTCAAGACAATTAAGCGCCATAATACCTACTCAAAATATTTAAAAACAAAATTGAGGGGGCCAGTTCGAGATTCCCTAACTAAGATTTCCCTTTGAGAGGAGCCTGGATTTCTTGGACTCTGTTTTTTTTTTATGTAGATACATTTTAAATCTAATACCTAAACATTTTTTATAAAATATTTACATCAATAAATATTAATTATTAATTAATCAATGTGAAGTATTATAACTATACTCCGTACCAAATAAGAGCGCATCGGGTGGCCACGGGCAAAACCGGTTTTGTTACGTAAATTTGGGGTGCTCTTATTGTTACAGGGTATATATTATTTATTAAGATCCCTTTAGTTCAATGGAAACTCAGAGTCTGCGATCATTTGTTAGGTAATTATAGGCTTTATATACATTTTTTATTTGCTTTTTTTTTAAATATATAGTTAGGTTATATAAGTTCTATAGGAAGCTGCAGAGTGCAGGGGCCCAATATTTTACCTGCACATAATCCCCCAAACCCATAGTTGTGGCACTGGTTATAGTCTAAATATAAAAGTACAACACTTACCACGAAGGTGTGGACGTAATCGTAATGCGCATGCCGTTCAAGATTTATAAATCACAGCATGCACCTACGTTAATTTTAAATTAAATTTGTTTAAATTAAATTTATTAATAATAATGAAAACTTTTGTATATATTATTTAACTTTGGTGTTTGTTGAATAGTGTTGATACACTCTTAACAACTGAATGCAATTTTAATAAAAAAGGGGTTTTTATAATTTACAATAATCCCCTCTTTGGCAGTCATTTACATGTCATTGGATTTTAATTATACCTACATATATATGGCTGTATGCACTTAATAATACTTTAAATTTTAATTTTAAAATAAAACAGGTTTTGCTCATTATATCCGAATTTGAATTTAACTCTAAAATTACAATTAAAATCCTACCCACCTTGAACGTATTATAATTGGAATATAAAAGCATTGTCGGCACAGCATCATAAGTCTGAAATTCGTGGAAGAGAGATTCGGTAAGGAAACAAATGTACCTATCTATAAATATTTACTATTTAGATACGTATTTTTATTTAATATTTTTTTATATAATTATACATTACTTATATCTAATTTGTATAATTATTTGTGTCAATGTACAACTTTTAAGTAATTAACTTATAATTAGTCCTGAAAATTATAAACACGCTACACGCATATAAAATATAATAGTGTGTATAACTATAACACAACATGATAATACTTTTATAATTGTCGGTCTTAAAGACTACCGATTTGCCTGATCACCGAGTTGTCGTATTCTTTGTGAGCTATAGCATAGCGGAGTATATGGAGATTGGAGATCGAACTATTTATATTAGCAGGGACGGATAGGCCTATCGGGAAATCGGGATTTTCCCAGTGGACCTTTGTCCGTATAAAATTATAGGGCCCTCAGTCTCAACAGTATTTTATATGTTTTAAATGTTATTATAATAATATAATATCGAACTATATACAATTTTAAAAGAGTTTATTTTATTGGTTTATAAATAACTAGCTGCCCGACCTTCCTCCGGAAGAAATTATTTTTTTATAATTTAATTTAAAAACATGTGACTATTTTTTGGCTATACAAATAGTATAATATAATTACATATTGTAGTTATTGTTATTACTAATTTCTGAAAATTATACCTATATCTTACATTTTGAATTCAATCACTGAAGTGGTAATTTTTTTCTTTTTATTATAGAATAGAGATAAGGTAGAAAACATTGTAACAATAAATTATTTGTTTAATGAATAATATATATTTAAATGGAAAAATTCAAATGCAAACAAATAAATAAATAATTAATCATAATAATAAAACAAACAAATAAACCGGGTTTTCTTCGTCTCCAAAATCAAGTTAGATTCTTATATATATAGATGAGTTAAATACTTTTGCATGTACGTTAATACATGACATTGTAAGTATAACGCTGTGTTGCATATGATGACAACTTTCCGTATAATATCTATTTTAAGAATTTTTATTACATTTTAGTCTTTACTGTATCGTAAAGAAAAATTTATATTGTGTATGATATAATATCATGTGCGCGTACATAATTGTATAAATAATCAAATTTAATAGTTAAAAAAAAATTAAAAACAATGGAAAATATCTCATGGCTATACTTAACTTAAAAAGAGACAAATTAGTTTGAAAATGTTACCATGTATAGAAAATGGTAATTTTAACATTTGGTGAGTATTTCTAGTGTCTATTGTTATTCGTTTTTGAATTACAACCAAATATAAAATCAATACCTAGATGAAAATTCGTTTATTTAACGGTAAAAATCTAATATCGTAAACATTTTTAATTCAAATGCTCATAAAAAATTATTCGATAATTTTCTATTAAAATATCTAATGTTAGCTATAGAAATAAAACACTTATAAATTTCCAACTGAAAAATAGTTTGAACATTTTTGAAATTTTGATGAATTATGTACACATTTGAACTTTAAATGCATATAAAAATCATCGTTCTTATATATCTTTAATATTTTTGAACTTCCATTAAGCGAACTCCAAAGTTAACAATATGAGAACATTTTTTTGTTAATGTGGATAATTATATGCTAAAGATATTTCGGTAAGAACATTTTTAAAGTTTATGCAAAAGAAAAAACTGCACCATGGGCCATGGCAATGAAATACAAATACTATGTAGGTACTGAACTATACAGAATACCCTCTACTCAATAACTAGTAGCTTTGGCCTAGCTATATTTAAATACGTAATAACATCGTAAAAAATACCAATATAATTATTTATGTTACGTAGCTGCTCTACTGGAAGTATATTATTATTAATTAATTAATATTATCACCATCGGGTTCTTAAACACTGTTGTTGTTATCCACCAGGCACCACTTATTTTTTCCGGTACATGCAATGCAACGTAGGTACCTACACCAAAACGGGTTTTCCTTTGTGCATCCATGAATTATATAGACATCATAGCAGACAATTTATTGTTCGACGACCACGGCGCAATTATAGTTTGCAAATGCCAAAAGGTCGTGATTCATCGAAATTTTACGTCACTGTGAAAGTGTGAAAGATACAAAATATGTAAAAAAAAATTATCTCTCGAATATTATACTCATATCATATATTAGCATTCAGTCCCATGTTTTTCTCAGATCAATTATTGAAAAATGTGTAAACATTTTGCAAAATAATTGCAAATTGGTATTTAGAAAATTCAATTATTTTAAAAAGGACAAGGATTTAAATGCAAATTTCATTTTTCTGGGAGCTCCAAAACAATGCCTTGGATGTATAAACACTATAAACATACCTACCTATACCGACGCATCTAAAACTGTAAAGGTACCGGAATAGCTATCATCATAGGTACCTAATTTTTAACTGAAAAAAAAAATATTAATTACTGCAGCATATATTCTCTGCCGAAATCCTAGCAATATTCTCTGCTATAAAACACATTAAAAACTCTCAACTACCCTATGGCCTATAACTACCTCATATTCACAGACTTGGTAAGCTCCGTACAATGTTTAAGTAACTACAGAAACAACAACTATCTAAAATCAAATATAATAGAAGCAATAAATAACCATCCAAATAAAATAGCTATTGTCTGGATACCAGGACACAGTAACATAGAAGATAATGAAAAAGTAGACCGTCTAGCAAAGGAAGCAGCCAATAATGAGAATATAGAAATAACTAATAAGCGAGAAATACTGTACAGTGTACTTATGAAGACACACTCAGATATATTAATACTGCTATTGGAGAAAAATGGTCACTCAAATGGAGAAGAAAAAAAACAAAACTCAGTGAAATAAAACGAACAACAGAACGATGGAATAACATAATAAATCTTAACAGAAAAGAACCGAGAAGATCATCCCTGCATGGTGCGCACATGTGGAGTCAATTTGACAATCAAGCATACTCATCAAATGGAGACAAACAGAAGCTGCCAGAACCAAACACAACATACCAGAATTCCTATATCAATCACTAGGCCCAAAGATATCAGCCATCGTACATATAGCAAACGTACCTACACTAAATTTCATTAAATAAATTGAAATTGAAAATTTATTGTAAAAGTAACATATATTATTTAAAGATAAGATAATGAAAAAAATAATGTATAAGCTAATACCATGTAAAAAAAAGAAAGTGAATATCGTTGGTGCATTAGGGAGGTCAAAATTTAAATTTCCCAGTGGTTTTCAAAAGCGCCGGGAAAAACAAAAGAAAAATTAAGGAAAAACGGGAATTTTTACGCAAAATCGATTTTTCACAAAATTGAATTTGGTTTTTGGTGTAAATTTAAAAAAAATTACCGTAGATACATGAAATTTCGACTGAATGTTTATCTTAGCATCTTCTATACACCATAACATTTTCAAAATATTTTGATGTATTTTGAGCTCTTTACGGACATTTTTATTTTCCATTTTTTTTTAGTTTTTTTCTAAAAATATCAATAAAATTTTATTTGTTGGATAAAAAAGCTTGAAAATTTAATAGAAGGCTCCTAGTATATTGTTTCAAAGGCAGATGAAAAATATTAAAAATCGTTAGTCACAGTTTTTTTTTTTAAGCATTTAAAGTTCAAAAAATGA
>NC_042494.1:152679476-152706171 GCF_005508785.2 Acyrthosiphon pisum
ATAACTGTGAATACATGAAAATTTTACTGAATGTTTATATTAGCATTTCCTATACACCATACAATTTTTTTAGTTTTTTTTTTCTATAAATATTAATAAAGTTTTATCTGTTGGGCCAAAAAGTGTAAAAATTTAATACAAAGCTCCTGATATATTGTTACAATATCAGTTGAAAAATATAAAAAATACATAGGCACAATTTTTTTTTATAAGCATTTAAAGATCGAATTTTGACAAAATGTATCAAATTTTAATTTGAATAATTATTTTGTAGTTAAAAATTTATAAAATGTTCAACTTTTGTATCTAAGAATTGAAAATTTAAAACAAGATTCCACGTAAGTAATTTATTCTGTTACCAAAAAATCTAAAAAATATATAAGCACAGTTTATTTTTATAGTCATTTTAAGTACAAATTTGGACGAAATTACATATTAAAAACCTAGAATAACTATTTTAGTTATTTTGTTGTGATTGTATAATATTATTCTTGGGTATACTTGAAACTTCTAAAGTATACTATGATATATCTATGATAGTATCACGGTTTGTTGTTGATGTATAACGCGTTACCTAATGGATATTGTGATATGATTAATTTGGAATTTATTATTAATACCTATTATAGGTCAATTTTTTTTAAATACTATAGACTATAATATAATATTATGTCTTATACCTAGACTGACATACCGTCTCCGCTCAGAATCGTTTTTCTTATACAGTGATATTATATCATTGAATTCAAATTTAATACTATTCATTATACAGTGACCCACTCGTACCTACTGTACAGCAGAGCGAAATCCACTTACCCACCTTTTTTTTCTATGAATGTCAATAAAACTTTATTCGTTCGGTAAAAAAGCTTGAAAATTTAAGACAAGGTTCCTCATAAGTTTAAAAATATTAAAAATCCTTAGACACAGTTTTTATTTGTACCTAAACATTTTAAGTTCAAATCTTAACAAAATACGGAAAAATCACGAAAATTAGGAAATTATCTTGTGATGAGAAATCATAAAAAATGTTTCTTTTTAAATCTATAAGATTTGAAAATGTAATACAAGATTCCTCATAAGTTTTCCTACCTTTATCAAATAAAAATGTCTACAAGCAAAGCAAATTAAATTTTAAGAGCGTTTGAAGTTCATATTTTTACAATATTGGATATTTACTCGATTGTAGCGATTTTGTTATTTTATTGTTATTCAAAAACGAATAATTTTAGATACATGAAAATTTTACTGAATTTTTTAGTTTTTTTTTCTATAAATATCAATAAAATTTTATTTTCAGGGTAAAAAAAAGTGAAAATTTAATGTAAGGCTCCTGATATAGGTATAGTTACAATAGCAGTTGAAAAATATTACTAATACTAGGGACAGTTTTTTTTAATAAGGATTTAAAGTTCAAATTTTGTCAAAATGTATCAAATGTAAAATGTAATAATTATTTTGTAGTTAAAAATGTATAAAAAGTTCAACTTTTATAGCTAAAGATTGAAAATTTAAAACAAGGTTCCACGTAAGTAGGTAAATATAAAAATTACTTTATTCACAATAATATCATCAAATATACTTAGTAATATCATAGGCTGACTTTCAAATACAACATCATCCATTACAGTGGCCCACTTTTAACCTACTGTACATCAGGGCAACATCCACTTACCCACTTTTTTTTACAATACTTATACTTTCCTTTTTTTTCCGTTTTGAACCAACAGCAGAGGAGGGTCTGTTTGCACAATGCTACTCTTTATATATAAGTATACTTACTTGCTTATGAGTAGACTATAGTAGAGGTCGGATTTATATTCTCTTACAATCCTTAAAATATGATGTTTTTAAGTCACATAAAATAGGCAATATATTCTCTTAATATTCTTTTAAAATATCAGATTTATGATGTTTTATGTCCTTAAATATGCAAAATATTCTTTTAATATTAAAAAAAAATTCAGTTTAAATTTATTTTTTATTAATTTGATTATAAATATATTTAATTTAATTAATTTTACAATAACAATTAATAACTATATATTGTTCCATGTGTTCCGGTTTCATTTTAGTACGCCGGTTTGTAAGAATGTTTTTGTATATGCTGAAGGACCGTTCGACATCAACTGATGTCACAAAATAACCGATGTGCTATCGCAATCGATAAGGAACCTAACCTGGAGATTAATTTTTATTAAAACTCAGAAATAAATCATTTAGTGAACATTTGTATTTATTAAAGTGCTGATATACGTGAAATATGTTCATTATATGCCGATGTTAGAAAAATATTCTCAAATATTCTCTAACGTGTCACCGTTTATTTTATAAGCATTTAAAGTTCAAATCTTGACAAAATACGGAAAAATCACAAAAATTAACAAATCATTTTGAGTTAGGAATTCATAAAAATTTTTCTTTTTAAATCTAAGATATGTAAATGTAATACAACATTCCTCATAAGTTTGTATACCTTTATCAAAAAAAATAAAATGCTCAAATTTGCTCAATGTTGTAAAAAATGTGTTTTATCATTGATTATAGAATAGAATATGTCTATTCTATAATCAATGGTTTTATGCTCAATCGTGTGATGGCCAACATCCTGGTCCAGGGTCGACACACATAAACAAAACAGACTCAACTTTCTCAACATGGAAAAACTACTCCTAAAACTTAGATACAATAAATATAAAATAACTTTAATAAAATAATATAGGAATAATTGAAAAATAAGATAATTTTTATAATTTATTACTTGAATCATTACTTGCTTGAGTATACAGTTTTTGATAAATATAAATTTTATTAATATAATAAATTACAATTATTATTGATCTGAATTTTTAATTAAAACTTACAATGTACCAATTAAACTATGATACATTTTTCGTTTAGCAGTCTCATTGTTAACTATTTTAAAATATCTTATCTTAATGTTTATACATTTTTAATATCTACTAAATTTTGGTAAAAAATGTAGTGCAAATATTATGCAACACACTTACGCACTACATGCACAAATTAATAATAATAATAACTCCATTTTGATTTATGGCACTATGTTCTATAAACACAAAAAAGGATATAAGGGGTAAATGTAATATCATAATTAAGTAAGACATAGACAACATATAGTTCAGAATGTATTTATAATCCATTTGTTTTATTAGGTATACGTTTAAAAATAGTTTAATTGTTTAATTATATTAAAATAATGATGAAATACTAGTATTAAGACAGATGGAATGGAAATGAAATGTTCAGTATTCATAGTAAAAACGCATTCGGCTTAACTGCTCTTAGGGACTTTCTACTTAATATAGTTTTTAAGCTCAGTCTAACTGACAAAATGCAGGTATTAAAAACCCATTCTCATAGGTACCTAACTCATATTATGTTTAGAATGTCATAAGAAGGTATTTATTTTTTTTAGGATTAAGCCGATTAAATTATTATACTTACAAAGGTAAGTTTATATGTACCCAGTGGCGTAGCGAATCATATTTTTCAGAAGCAATTGCTTCTGGTTTCTGGGGGGTGGTAGTGGGTCATAAGTCATAACCTCATAAAGCCAACATGTACGGTCAGTCTTTGAACTTTATTTTGGGTGCTACCCCACCCCCCTATTAGAGCATATGAGTATCGTTTACATCAGTTGGAGTAGGGTGGGGTAGGTCATAAATAATATGTGCGCTTCCATATGATTTAAAGTCCACTATGCCACTGTATGGTACCTACCTAAAATACTAAGATTCAGCTATTTTAGAATAACCTATGTTAACTGTATAATTAACAGTACAATTTTAAATACAATAAAAAATACATATTTGTTCGTAATAAAATTAATTAAAATAATGGTAAAATAACTTTGAAGTTAGAATAAATATAAAATTTTTTTTTTATATCTATTTTATAAATGTGGACAATGAAAAATACACACAATTTATTGTTCTTGTTAACAAGACAACTAAATAGTTTTAGACCATACCAAAAAATTATTATCAGATGGTGTCTCATGAGGATTATATGTTTTCACGTTTTCTGTTAATGTAAAACCATACATGAATGCATTTGGAATAAGTTGATGAGTAATATCTCTTAGACCCCAATTTGCATTACGTATTTTCAAATTTCTATCAAATTCAAATTTTCTCCTAGGAGTTAGCTTACATTTATCAGTAAATGGACCATACATAAAAATTTTACCTTTTGGCTTTAATGCACAACAGCTGCCTCTAAACAATCCTAAAAACATATAAATTAATATTATTGTATATTGTTAAAAGGGCGCAACACCCGCATGCGTTATCTCCATCTTACAAACGCATAACACAAAAATGTTACTCTCAGCAGATCATGTTGGCTTAAAAATTAGAGTGAAATTATCTCTTAAAAAATTTAGAAGTAAGAACATTATCTAGTGAACCTCATTGTTTTTTTTTTATATTTTAATTTTAAAGTAAGTTATGAGTATTTTAAAATTACAAATTGTTTGTGCATTTTAAAATACTCATAACTTGCTTTAAAATTGAAATATAAAACAAAACCTATGAGGAGGTTTACTAGATAATAATCTTACCTTTAAATTTTAAGAGGACAATTCACTCCAATTTTTAAACTAACAGAGGTTAACGTGATCTCCTGAGTGTACAATTTACCATGTAATGCGTTTGTAAGACAGAGAGAACACATACGATTGTAGTGTCCTCTTAAGATTAATAAAAACCGTTAATAACTTTTAAAAACTATACCTTCTGTACATTTAAAATTAGATACATGCAACGTGTTTATGTTCAGTATATAATCGTATTGTGTATTCATCAATTGACCACCAAGCCACACAGATGGATCAGAAGATACATCCAAATATTTTGCTGGTAATACATTTGACAAATTATGTGTGCAAGCATTTATGGTCTCAAAAAGTCTTCTATTAATTTCAGTTGGCTGAAACTCAATATTTGGAAAATGTGCTGCAAAATATGATATATGCTGACCACTTCCAGAAGATATTTCCAATAAGCTACCACCAGATGGGTCCATACAATTTTTCAGAGACGATAAGATTGATTCTTTATTACGTTCAGGGGCATGTTCATGAAACATCTATACAAAAATATTACACATACAAATAATACGTGTTATACAATTTAATCAAATAAGCATATTGTATAGGTATTATGTATCCAAATTAATATCTATTAAAATTAGATGTCTAAAAGTTAAAATTATAAAATAACTTCATACAAAAAATGTAATTATTGAACAAAAATAATTTTTATTATGTATTTTTCATACCTAATGATAAATGAGTAATCAATAAAATATTGGTTTATTTATTAAAAAAGAAAAATAATGATTTTCCTTAAAAATTGAAAACCAATTTCATTAACACATAATATTAGGTATATATTAACTAATAAGATGTGTATCTAAAACTATATTTAGAACATATAAAATTAAATACAATATTATTTTTTATTATAATAAACCCAGGAAATGTTGGTTTAAATAAAATAATACGAATTTGAATTTACAATGCATCAATAAATATTTTACATTTTGGGTCTTTTGGGAACCCCAGTTAAAAGATTAACACTCTTTTCTCTTTTCATTGAAGGATTCTTATTTGATCCAGGCACGTTGCTGTCTTGTAACCATCTGACTTGTGTAGCTGGTCCATACCCCTTCTCATTTTTAGCAGCAATTCGAAATATTATAGCAGGTTTATTAGTTCTATCGATAAGCGCGGCTCCAAGTGACTCGTGACTGACAACAGCAGCATTATGAGGTCCACAATACACACGAACAAAATTTAAATTTGTTGAAGTTGGTTTTGGACTTTGGTGTGGTACATCCTTAGGATTTTTAATGGCCAAACAAACAGAATATTCTAAAATCTTACCAGAACTAGTAGGAGGGGCTTCCCATGTTAAACTAGCACCATCTGGTGCTTTTGTTATTTTAATAGCAGATGGAGCACCTGGATAACCTGGTAAACAGGTCTTAAATGCAGATATTTCACTCCATTCTCCACGGCCACAAGTATTTATAGCAGCTATACGGAGTTTGTAAGCTGTCCCTGGTTGAATATCAATTTTTAATTTATGTGTATAATCTGGTAAATGATCTAAGCTAGTATTTTCATGTTCATCAGTAGTAGAAGTCGAGTAAAATTGTTTCACCAAACAAGTAGTACCTTTAATTACACCAACATCACACCATGCGGGTCCTTCATGTTTAACTGGTACAGCTGGCTGTACAGATTTTGATATTACGCTTTCTGCAGTTCCATTAGTAGGAGGTGCCTGGTTTAAAGCAGCAGTTGCTAATGTTGATAATGCATCAGCGATATCATTTTCCGATTTTTTCTCTTCTTTCTGATCTGCTTTCTCAACTTTGCATAAAGAATTTTCAAGATTTTCAATTTTAATTTGGTCTTCACTTTTTATAAACTCTGACTTCATTTCAAGTAGAGGAGGTCCAACATTTTGAGATGGTTCATCAGTTAAAAACTCAGATAATTCTCTCATAACCAAGTCTTTCAATTCTGAATCTTTCATACTTAACACTGATTGTTGATCTAAATCAACTACGTTATCTTCAAGTTTTAAATCATTATTCAAGGCTGAATCAGTGACAGGAATAACTTGTTGACTTTCTTTTATTAAACTGTCTTGACTAACTGGAACAATTTGATCTTGAGTGGGTTCAATTAAATTATCTTGAGTAGGAACTGCAGATTCCATATCTGATGTTGATAATAATTGATCTGATACTGGTGTAGGTTGATCAACAACACTGTCTTGCTGTATTGGATCGCTAACAACAATTGTAGTGTCTTCAACTTTTTCAATGTCTTCTAACGTTTTTTCGGGAACTGTTTCTAATTTTTCAGCCTCTTTGACCTTATCAGTATCTTCAATGGATATTTGTTCTGGTTCTGATTCAGTTATTGATTCCTTGTTTTCTTGATCAACTGTAGGAGGTTCTACTTTTTTTATTTCTTCGGTAGTTAATTGATCAGGATTAATAGTTTCGGATTTAATTGTTTCTGTTTTATCAGAATTATCAATGACATCTTTATCGTCCATGGTCTCAAGTATAGATAAATAAAATATCTGTAAATTCCAAAAAAAAAAAAAAATGGATACATTATAGTATTAAATATTAATTAGTTTATTTGTATAATTTTATACTAAATAAAATAGTAATAGTAGAATAATTATGAACTACATAAATTTAAATAAAACCGATTAACAAATAACAACTTATAAATCATAACACCTATTACTAAGAAGTAGGGCAATAAATATATGCAATAAAAATGTTTAAAATATGCATTTTAATTACCTATCAATATAGCTTTTTTTCTACACAATATTTAATATTTCTCCTCCCTCTAAAAGGCATTTTAGATTTGTAAGAATTATTTTATCAAGAAAAGTATATTTAAAACAATTATCTATCGAAAAATAAATGTAAATATTAATCAAACAATTTTAATCATTGTCAGATTTTGCCATCACAATACATCATGATAACAAAATTGAATCTTTTCTCATAATTTTGTAAGTAAAAACAAAACCAAAGTGAAACTTTAATTTCGATAGATGATGATATTTTAGTAATTTATAACACAGACAATATTGACTTCAATGATTTAAAGGCAGAATTAAAACTATTTGAGAAAATGTGTTCATCAACTAATATTACTGAACATTTTGAAGCCAATTTAAATTTGTATTTAGAATAAAAAACTTAATTGGCTCATTTGACAATAATATATACTAAATCTATAAACCTATATCCACTAGTACTTTTTACGCCTTAAAAATGTAATGACCAAGATCTTGTAATTTTAATAATATATAATGTTGAGAATCATTGCTTAGTATATGTATGTGACAGCATCTACGTCAAATTATCAAACAGCCACTTTTTTATTACAATACAAAACTTATAACAGGGGTCACCAAATTGTGGCATGCAGGTCACATGCAGTCCATGGACAAACTATACAGATTTAAACAAGTACTAATTATAATATAGACAGTGGCGCGAACACGTACTTTAGGTAGTTTAATTAAACTGCCTTGAACATTGGTTGGGTTGATAGTTAAAATAATAAGAGTATACTTCCGAGTCTTTCTGTTATAATAATTGTATTAAGCACTTTAATGTCATTAAATTATCAAATTAGTTAAGCTCGTTTAAAGGGTGTATGGGTGAGTCAGTCAAATTATTTGGACTGCCAGTCTCAATTTCATTTGACGCTGCTGTATATAGGTAGTCAAAAAAATATTTTTATACAATCAGAGCCGTGTTAAGGGGGAGGGGGCAAAGGGGGAAATTGCCCCCGGGTGCCGTAGTTTTGTTAATGTAAGGGGCACCTTTATTTGCGCTTAATATGCCCCTTAAACCATTTTTGCCCCGGGGCGCTGAATTGCTTGACACGACTCTGCATACAATATAGTAAATGACACATAATATAATACATAAATCATATAAAAAACGTATTCGATTACAAACGTATTATATTTTACAATACTAAAACTAGTATTAAACATACTGTATAAGTCTAACACAACTCACAAGTTTGAGAGTAATGGGTTTAAATTTTGTGCTAGTAACTTTTAAGTAAACAATATAATTACCTTGATTAAATAGATTCAGATGTAAATATAATTTGTTCTATCAAACAAACAAATAACGAAACGTAGATCACTAGCTTGCGAAGGTAACTTCAATTAACATTAAAAACATTGACTTAAAGAAATCTAAAATTTAGAATACTATATAGAATCTGAATTCTGATTTCTTAAATAATGTTAAATGACAATTGAGAAATAGTAAACAACTCTTATCATGGAAGATATTACATTTCACTATTCAAGAAAATTCTAACAATTCCATTGGCGATTGAGATTGATAAGATGTGACGGGGACGCTGTGTATCATTTATATATACCTTATTATATTTTTGTTTATATTATGTTATTTTACATGTTCCCCGTTATAGAACCACTCCTCGCCGGCCTGATAATTGATAAGCTTTCAATCGCCAATTGTTATTACAAGACGTATGGGCATCTATTATTTAAAAATGTAATTATAATAATTCTAGCAAACGGTTTAGAAAAATGTAAGTTATTAGACACCTAATTTACTACAATTACAAGTTTGATAAATATTAATAATCAGATAAAAAAATAAATTATATAAATAATTTTATTCCATGAAATAGTTGTGATGTAGTTGTGGACCACAAATTCGTTAGATTAAATATTTAAATCCGGATTCCGGAGAGAAACGTCGTGTTTGTAAAGAATCATTACCTCTTGTTCCACAATATTTATTCTAAGTTAACTTATTCCAATGATATTAATTTCCAAATTTTACCTTTTTTTTTTCTATTAACATATTTTGTTTCAATGCTTGTTTGTCAAAAGATATTTGTTCTGATGGACATTTCGTCCATAAAATATTTCTTATAATTACATCTTTTCATGTAATTTATTATACATGTTCCCACATACTTTTTTCTGGCAATTTCGATGATTTTTTTTTTTTGTAATTTTTTTTTTAACAGTATAAAATTGTTTAGAAGTACAGCTTGGGGGGGGGGGGGCGCGTTAATTAAGTAAGTCTTTACTTAAAAAAATATAAAACTTGTTCGTTTTTTTCATATGTTATATATTTTTCAATATTTATTTATTTATGGAATTACGTTGTAATGTAATAATTAGGGATTTATTTTTATAAAATAGTAAATTATTGTATATCAAGTACCAAAAGTAGGTATAAGTGATCGTTGTAAAATAAAATAATTTATCTATAAATCCTTTTAAGTGTGTGTGTGTGTGTGTGTGTGTGTGTGTGTGTGTGTGTGTGTGTGTGTGTATATGAAAATATTTTGGTGTTTCAATGGTGTATTTATAATTGATGTGTGCTTTTTTTTGTGCATATATGTGTCCATTTTCGGGTGATAAACCTATGTATATTCCCTTGATTGCAAAATAATTTATATTTAACATGTATTAAGGGGCTGTCATATCCCCCACCACCCACAATTGTATACGCCACAGAAACAGACGAATTTTGTCAAGTCTTTTTGTTCTAAGTAATACAACTATTTTCTGATAAAATGTATTAGTATCTTAGGACCAATAATATATTTGTATTGTATAGAGATAAACCTTAATAATAAACTATACAATGAAAATAATATGAAATGTACGAGTTGAAATTCAAAAACAAAACTATCAAAATTTTTTTTAATCATATTTATCAATATTTCCAATTTACTAATAATTCCAAATTTCAGAAAAAAGGAATTAAGTAGGTAACTAACACTTAACATATTTCAGTAATTAATTTCTAAGTCACAGTCTCATATAGTCATATTATTTTAGAAAAGCAAATCAAGAGATATGATTTTGGGTTTTACTAGCAGTGTTGTACTAGCATAGGTAAAAGAAACCTGTAATTAATAGACAATAATGCTCTTGTCCGGTAGTTGTTTTCATAAAAAACATCTTCCAATAATTATTATTATTTGTTCCAAAAAATATTGTATTCAGTTACTTGCTGGCTGCAACCACTTTATCCACAAAAGATTTGCTCCAATGGTCATTTGTTCTAAACATTTTTGGAACAAATGTTTTGTGGAACTACCTATTGTTTCGTTTTTTTGGAATAATTAACGGTTTTTCTTCATTTTGTTACAAAACATATAATCGTAATGATAAGATAAAAGATAAGCGCCGCTTTCTTCAATATTTGAAAAGTTATAATTTATCATAGTCCATAGATTTAAGGCTTTCTACTAAAATATAATAGAATACCTGAATACTATTATTCTATAAATATTAGTGTCTGTAAGAATAAGTTCTATTGTTAATGTAATTTATTATAACATTTAATAATTTTCTGGAATGTTGTTGTTTCCAAAATATTTATTTGGAACATGTAAAACTGTACGTTTAATTTACTGTGCTTTCTTATAAATTCATCATGCAGTTTTCAGTATTTGATGATCAGCCAGAAACTATTCAGGTAATTATGTGTTTTACTTTAATAATGGAGTGTATTTAAAAAAATATATATAGTTGTGTTTAATTTGATTTAAATATTAATTTTAGAAATTTGAAGAAGATATGAAATATGTTAATTCCAAACTGAAAATTATCGACACTAAACTATCATCTATTCATCCAACTAACAATGCATATGTTAGTAAACTTGAAGGTAAATTAAATACATTTTAATAGAATCAAATGTATCTAACTTGTGATGTTATGTTTCAAATTTTAAATGTAGCTAGACTGTAAAAGATACTCATTAAGATTCTTGAAGACTTCAAACAATTTTATTTAAGTTACACAATTTTTAGTATCAAAGTATTTAACATTTAAATTTATCATTATAAATTTATGTATATCTTATACTTTATTATTAATTAGGAATATTAGTGTATGTACACAACAAAAAAAAACTATTTAATATACTCGACAGTTGACGTTTTTACAAAACTATTATTTTACTGACATTGGTAATAAATAGTATATAATAATATTACCTATATTCTATCGACTATTATATTGTATAATGTATATTATAAATAATAAATATAATTCAATAAGTATGTACATTAATTTTACAATATCTACCTTGCAGGCAAAACGACTTATTTTATTTAACGCTTAAAACGCTTAATATTTCATTCTACCTCCACTCAATTTTAAATACTAAATTTGTATCTGCAATAAAAATTGTTATAAATTTTATATTGGAGGCTGGCTTTATTAAATTTTGTACTTTATAATTCTGTAATTTGTTGAGTCATCTTAGTTGTATATTAGTGGCTTAAAAATTATTATTTTACAAAATGATAAATTTGTTGAACATAAATCTTAAATTCAACAATTTTATTAATTATAAAAATTATTAAAACATTGATTACACATTTACACTGATCCAAGAGAAATTTTTTATTTTAACATTTAGTTATTAATTATAATATATAACAAATAATATACTATCTTTATTTTGAAAATACCAAGATTGTTTCTTTTATTTTTGTACACATCAAATATATTATTATAGCCCACTGTAATTTAGAAGGGTTCAATTACTGATAAAAGTTTGTTTTGCAATGACTATATAAACAAAGCACAAGGTCGAGCATTAGCACACTGTGGAGTGGATTTGGAGGCAAGCCTGGCTCAAGAGGTAGGTGACAGGCAACAGGCCCACGCCTAAGGCGGCACTTATTAGGGGGCATTTTCAAAACAGCGATAATATTATTATTTTAGGGGCGAAAAAATTTGATTTTGCGTAGAGCATTATTTTTGCTTGAGCTGGCCCTGTTTGGTAGGCAAGTGTTTCTCACATGGATATTTTGTACGTAGTGTTTTCTAGAGTAGGAATACCTGTCCAATTACATGTTTATGCACCACAAACTAAAACTCTAAATATGGTACATCAAGAGGTTTTGACTTAAGTTTTTTGTTAGTAAATTACTAAATTCAGAATACTATCTATAATAGAATAAGTAATTAATATATAAACGTGAAAATGGTCAGTAGGTATTTTAATACAATATAATTTTTATAAGAACTTCTAATATTAAAATAAACTAAATATTGTAATAATATGTGGTAATGATTGAAAAATTAGAATTACTATTAAAAAGGCCACCTTCCTCCACTATTGGTAGCAATAACTCATTAAAATTTAAATTTTAGAATGATAAGAATTATTTTAATTTACATGACAGTATGGCACACTCGAAAGTAGTATAGGCACCTTTTGTATCTCTTTAAACCCTGATCTCAAAAATATATGATGTAATTTTTTTTTTTTTATTGAGTTAAGGCTTCAACATCTAAGGTCATTAGCCTGAAGGTTATTTAGTAAGTTTTTAACTGTAGGGAGGGTATGATTGGTTAGAACATGTGTATGTGCGGCGAGGATTGTCAGTAAAACCCAGGTGGTCTGATGGTCACCCATCCGGAAACTACCAACACCAGCTGATGCTTGACCTCCACCACGCCACACTAGGCCACAATATATATTTTTGTACTAGAACATTCCTTCATTTTTGATAAATATTAATATTAATATACCTATTTTTACATCAAACCAAATATGCATCTAAATTAACTTTATTGTAGAATTTAAAACTATATATTTTATTACCATAGTATACTTATTTTTATGGATATTTTTAATAAATATTTGTTCAGACACTTATTTAAAATAAATTTAATATATAATAATATTAAATTGGAACAATGATGTGTTGGGTCCGGATTTTTATGTTAAAAAAGGTGAAATATTTGCTAATTTGCTCAAAAACCTGCAGACATTTTCTTTGCATTTTTTCAAACATGACAATACGCAAATCTAAAAATAATTTTCAACAAAATAATGCACAACGTTACAAATTTTAATATTTTGATGAAAAACTAATTTTCTTTTTCAAATTAGGTACATAACATTTTATACATATATTATATTAATTATTTATACAGAATTTGTTTTATATATGATTATATGATTGAATATACCTTTATATATCTTAAGATAATATATCTACCTTCTATTGAGCAATGCTTGTCTTGAAGACAGAGAGTTAGACACTCAGAAGATACAATGCGTGATAATTCGCAAATAATGAAACAATTTAAACAATCCCTGAAATATGTTTCAAAATAGATAGACACAGCTTACAGTTAGTATGTAGACATATGTAGCTAGTTATTATAAATGTATTCTTAAAAGTAGATTATTATCAATTTAATACTTATACAAATAGGAAGATAAAATAAAATAAAAACAATAAATTAATTTAAACATTAGAGACAGTACTTAGTACTTACCTATTTGGTTATTTCTAATTATATAAACAACCAATCAACAAGTAGAGCATTTGTACGCATTAAAAAGTCAAAACTAACCAAATATGAGCTAAAAAATCTTAAATATGCATACAAAAATATGCACTCAAAAATTAGACATTAATTGTTTTTTGAATATTTAATCAAAATTATAAATCGAAAACTATACTTTTGTTGGTAGTTTTGATCTATATGAAAAAAATAAGTTCTACCTAGGTACTTCTTAATGAATGAGTCCTATTCACTCCTATGAATCCCTATGTGGTCTATTCAAACATGTGTGTTGGACGTTGTAACGTTTGGTAATAATTCATAATTAAAACATCGTATATTCAGTAACAATAGATGAATAATCTATATTATTAGTTTGTACTATACTACTATACACTAAACGAATTGAAATTTTGAACGCTACACGGGCATTTTTTTGTCTCCCTCTTACACTCGTACACGTGCGTAACAAAGTAAATTTAGGCTTAGCAGATAATTAGTTTAAAAATTAGAGTGAATCGACTTATTATGATACTTTATGAAAGAACATTATCTGTGTTTCTATGTCGGTTTTTTACGATAGTTCAATTTTAGCAAGGTTTGCGCATATATTATAGCGTAAATTAAAAATGTTCCTAACTCACTTAAAAACTGAATTAAAGTAAAAAAACCTATATATAAGCACAGTCAATGTTCTTACAATCAAGTTTCATAATAGTACCTTCACTCTAATTTTTAAATTTACGAAGCTAAAAGTGATTTGCTGAGTTTTAATTTGTTATGTTACGCACTTATAAGACGGAGACAAAAAAATTCCAGTGTACGTCCGTGTTAACAATTTAAATACTATGCAAAAAGTAAACTGCTTATGAATAGTTGATTAAAAAACGTAATTAATTTGATTATAGTAAAAAATAAAAAATGCGTTCAAAATGGTCAAGAAAAAATTAAACAAAAATTAATGCCGAAACCAGGGATCGAACCAGGGACCTTTAGATCTTCAGTCTAACGCTCTCCCAACTGAGCTATTTCGGCTGACAAGAGTTGAAGCAATTTCGGATGTATAAAACACAATGTTTGAGCATTAACTTCGTTTTGCTTATCCTACAACCTATATTAATTGTAGGCAGGGCAGACAAGTCCCCAAGAAGGTGAAAACTCAATAGCCTAGAACTGACCTCCTCAATTTTATTTTTTTAAAAATGGCGTTTAATTGTCCTGAATCCAGGATTTATATTAAGTAGGTACCTAATAACTAATAATAATAGCAAATTTTAATTAAAATCCAAGAATTTATTTTATAAATATTCGTCACCCGAAATTTAAGATACCACGTCTAATAGATTGAAAACTTGAAAACTTTAAAATACTATTTAAGAAGAATGAAGATACACCATACACCCGCATAACGTGTATTGTCTCCAGTGGCGTAGCCAGGGGGGTTTTGGGTGTTTAACCCGCCCCCCCCCCATTTACATTTTCCTTCCTAATAAATATATTTTTTATAGGGTTCGGGACTGCTTGCAAGTTATAAATTTGTCTTATGAAATGGCGAAATTAAATACAAAGTTTGAATTTGCATATTTGGGTATTTTTTAACTTAAAAGTACATACAATTGTCGGGAAAAATTATATTTGGATAACATTGAAATATATCTTAAAAAAATATTATGTTTGGTTAGGTACGATAGACGATAATTTTGAGATTTGGGGAGGCCGAAGCCTAATACCATACTATTATAAAACTGAATAAGCTTAAAAAAATTAAGTAAATTTTAAATAAATGTCTAAGTAAAAAGGTCGGAGGGCTGTTAAAGTTGTTGGTGGAGCTTGGCTGCAGTTGGCCCTATGTTTGCATATGAAATATAAGTCTCTTTGTGACAAAACTGTGTTTAAACTATAATTGACATCTAGATTGTAGATTGTACGAAGAAACGAACATCAGTAGATAGGTACGTATTCGTTTATCACGGTGTTCGCATATCACATTATTCGTTATTACGTCTTATTTATTAACCTAGTATTGTATGCCAGTATTTTTAAAAATTAAGTTGTTATTTATTTATTTATCAGGTTTATATACCTACTTATTTTTTAGATTGCAATATGGTTTATGATTTTTAAAAAATAATATAAAAATGTTGCTACATAGTACATATATTTAAGCATACCTATTTTGAGAATTTTAACTGCATATTTCGATAATTTTTAGTGCAACAAGTCAAGCCCTGAACACTAAATTTATTTATATACGAAAACTGTAAAAAATTGGTTTTAATCTTTACTTAAAACACCCCCCATTTCTTAATCCTGGCTACGCCACTGATTGTCTCCGTATTAAAAATGTACAACATACCAAAAACTGTTTATCGCGGGATAGAATCACTCGGCTGTAGTGATAGTAAACCTCTAAATTGATGTAATATAATAATATAGTCGAGGACATTATATTATATGAAGTATTGTATAGGTATATCACTTTCATAAAAAAAGTTCTTATTGTTTCAAAATCAATTATTTTAGTGTTTTTAAAATTTGAATAACTTTTTTTTTAGTTCTGATATCGAAAAAATAAAAATTTATTTTACAGCCAATTCACCTTTTTATATAGTGAAAATTTCGTTTCTTAGTTATGAGTTATGACTGTAGACTTCTAAGTTCTTTCCTGAATCCTGGGTAAAACCGTTTTTGCTATGTTATACGTTTGTAAAACGGAGACAACACACGCGGGTGTACCATTCTCTTAAACTTATTAACCATTCTTATTTATTAACATTCTTAATTTTTTTTATAGATTTTATGTGATAAGGAGAGGGGTGGTAAAGGCTACACAAAGCAAGGGGGGGAAACAAATATTATTCAATTATTTAATTGAAAAAAAAAAATTAAGCGTAAATCCATATATAATATTTTTTTTATGAGAGTCTGAAGTTAGAATTTTGTATAAAATAGGCTTAAATATTGTTTTTATATGAACATTTTAATGAATCAATAAAAAATTTTGCCGAAACCAGGGACCTTTAGATCTTCAGTCTAACGCTCTCCCAACTGAGCTATTTCGGCATATATATATTCTGATCATAATATATGCCATATAAAAAAATAACAAAACAAAAGTTTTTATCAAAAAAACTACAAAATTTTATGCCGAAACCAGGGATCGAACCAGGGACCTTTAGATCTTCAGTCTAACGCTCTCCCAACTGAGCTATTTCGGCTGTGCAAAGCGTCGCTATTTGTACAGTATGTAAGACGTCTTTTGAAATTACTTTTGATTTAAATATAGATGGCGTTACTGTAATCTATAGGTCTTTAATTAATTCAATCTGATTTCTTAAAGTCGGTTTACTGGTTAGTAGGTTCTGTGATCTCATAATTGCTATGTTCAATCATTGCCTACAAAAATTCCAACATTTCTTAGGATATAATTATTTTTTTTATTAGCAATTCAGTAGGTATTATGGGTTGAACTAATTTTACCTATTATTGTTATTAACTAACTTATTACGTCAGTCCCACGTAAACCGTTGAACAGTTTGAATAGGTTCGCGATAAAAATTGCTTTAAATATTTTTCAAATTTCATTGTGTATTTAATATTTGTGTAAAAAAAAAAAGTTTTAAATTTTAATTAACACAGTATCTATGCATTTAGGAACCTATTATTTTTAATAAATATATTATTATCTTTCTAACAAAATAATTAATTTGTTGAGAAGTAATAATTTTATAAATATTAGGTATAAATTATAATAATACCAATGTATTTTTTTAGATACATCTAATATAAGTCATTTAAACCATTTAAAAGATGAAGAAGCTGAAAAGAAAATTGAAGACCTTTCTGACTCTACGGCTAAAACTTCACATAGGTAAGAGTTAAAAGTCTTATTTTAAATAATAAATATTTTATCCTTACAAAGCTGTCAAGCTCTATATACATGATTGTTTTAGTAAATAGTATTTACTATTTAGTTACATTTATTCACTAGAACGTCTAGAATATTGTATAATTAAAATTATTATTAATTATTTACTATGGATATTATTATCTAAAATATTTTAATTTATTCTCTAAAATGAATTGATATAATTGAATCGGTCATTTCAATAACGACATAAGTCATTAAATTTAAACTTTACAGGAACTAAAAAAAATTTACTACTCCAAAAATTCAACTTTTTTTGCATTAACATCTATTTACTAATTTATTTTTATGGTTTCTGTCGTTTCTGATATTCATTATCCATAGTTTTAAATAGTCCAACTTTTATCAAAATGCATCAAATTGAGATAAAAGATATGACTTGCATTGTTTTTGCAGGGAATATTCATAATATATAATCTTAGTCAAATTAATAAAATGAAATAGTCAAATAGATAAACATCGAAGCGTTAGTAGTTTTATTACTATTATAATAATATTACACAAGATGAAATACATATTTTTTCTAAAATAAACAACAATTTAACTTTTTTGAATGGCAGCAAAAACTGCACAAGTCAATGACTTGAGTAGTTATTGCAGTGATTATAGTTTATCGTAGTAAATTGTGTATTAAATATTAGTCTGACATATGTAGTTTTTACACGTAACCACGTGTATTATTATCAAATTTGACAAATAGTCAATATTGAAAAATCGGTGACTTATGTCGTTATTGAAATGACCGATTCAATTGGAGTAACCTATAATATATTTTTCGGTGATAAGTAGCGAGATACTAGGAATATTACATGTGGGCCGCTGCTCAAAAATTTTAAAATAGGCATATAAAGGCATACTGCAGCGATGGCGGTAAATTGTGTCCGGACTCATTTTACCACCACCGCCTATGATAAGTAGGTACATACAACTGTTCAAGTATTTTGCAATATATTAATTAACAATGTTATATTTTTACAATAAAAATGTTGCGTTATAACTTATTAGGTACGATTTTATTTTTAGTTTAAAAACAGTGTTCGCTCGTATTAATATGGAAAGGCGCATTTATTTTTATAAGTATGCATGGGTGTGTATACAGGGAAACCGGTGTTCTCTTACTGACAAACACGAGTAACTGAAATTGCAGATGTCTTTGAACTTATTGTTAAGAGTACTTTTTATAGTTATGTGCACCTTTTTGATCAGCTGCCTCAGATAGGTATGATGCAAGAAAGTGCTCGTGCCATAGAACATATAAGAGGGGTTCGACCATATTTTTTCAATATAATGCAGTGTGAAGGAAGGGTCCTTACTCTTTTGTATCCAAAGGCTTTCTTCACCTAGCTCAATGGCCTACAACATACATTACTTATGCTTCTTTGTTACTACAAAAAAAAATAAAATTAAGAAACCAACCTAATGAATAGATGAATCACGACAGAGGCGTAGTCAGGGGTTGAGGCTATAGCCCCCACCCTCATTATTTACTGTGTTTATTTTAGCATATATTATATTTAAAAAAATATTTTACAAAAACCCTGTTATCCTCCCCCCCGCCATACAAAATTCCTGGATATATGCTACTGAATCTTAAAAATATCATTATTTATAAAATATTTTAGTAATGGATTTGGATTTTTGATAACTCAATACATAATATTATACCTGATTTGATACATTGTAATAGTTTTAAATGTTTTTTTTATACAGACATTCAGTGTCTTAACTGTAAAGTGTCGTTTAACAATATATTACACATTTAAACAATCGTAAACATTCGTAATTTTCTAACTAGACACCTAGATTGGCTATTTTATAAGCTTAAGTTATTAATTGAGATTACTGATGAGTGATTAGTTATATAAGTCTTTTTAAATTAAAAATTGCTTTTGGTTTGCTACTAATATATATTCATTATTAATAATTAAAATATTAGAATTTTACATACCTAGTTGAATAGAACTTGTAAAAATACCTTGTCCTTCCGAAGAAAATAAGAACTGTGTCTACACATTACGATTATAACTATAGGTTAGGTACCTCACAATCACATGTGTAAATTAGAGGGCAATAGAAAGGCTATATAAGCTTCTCCAAAAATTTCTTTAGCCTCCCCAAAAAACTGATCAAATGTACATGACGTAAAGAAGTAAAACCATATAAGAAAGATATTTCTTGGATCTCATCAAAATAAGTTAGACCTTCTCCCTCCAAAAAAAAAAATAGTACCTATTTGGTCTATGTTTAAGTATATCTATATTTTACAGCTGACCATTCGTATGGCGTTTATGATGCCTGAAATTCATTTAAATTACCTACGTAAATATATTACGCCAGTGGCGTAGACAAAAACATTTTTTGGGGGGCACTTAATTATTTTCTCTAGTTTTTGAAATACGAGAATATCTTACTATGATCCCTTTGTTCATTAAGTGGAAACACCACTCTTTTTGTGACTATATATTTTTTTTAACAACTATGGTACCTACATTTAATATAACAATGTATTGACATTAATGCAAACTATAGATTAATGTATTAATTAATGATTAATATATCATTATACCAATATGTGTTGTAAACAAAACATTTTATTTTTTGTACGAATGTTATTAATTATTATAATTTACTAACAAAAATACAAGACTATATTATTAATAAGTCTGTTGAAAGCTGGTAGTTTGTTCGTGCATTTACACCAAATACTTCCAGAAGTTAAATTCTGAACTGCGGGAAACTTCACACGCTGGGTATACTGCACTATAGGTACCCAGTCACACAGCACTAACAAATAACAATGGATATAGAATATTAAACTTTTAATATTTACCAAACATAATATAATATAAAACAAGCCAAAAAAAAATGTCGGGGGGATTGGCCCAGTGTCCCCCCTGGCAACGGCGCTGTATCATGCCATTACATAAATTCCATATTTCGTTTCATTGTTCTGGCGTGCTCTTTTTTAGTCTTTACACTCGGTTTTATTTGCCCACTCTACGTCTACGTATCAATAGTCTCTACTCCGTTTTATATCCTATTTTTACAGTCGCACTACTACTTAAAAATGCATTAACAGATAGTTATCCAAACAGACCCAAGGTCTTTGGAAAAGAAAAAACAGCGCGTCGCGCATGTGTCAATTTTATGCGCATATTCACTACTGTATCTCAATTGTTGCGAATTGTGATAGACATTGGACACCCTCCCTCCACAAATCCAATTTTTAAAATACAAAAATGAGTACGTTACTATAACATAATGGAATACGAAAGTGACATTACCGTTTACTTGTTTGGAATATATTTAAATATTTATTTAATCGTTGAGTCATTCCAGAGTGTCAGAGATTGAAATGCAGTTAACGTTTTGATAAATAAAAAAATAACAACACGTTGTGCACACCAACGAGATAACGTTAAGAAACCAATCAACCTTGCTATAGGTGATCCATAAATGTGTTTTGCATACAAAAAAACTCGCCTAACCTGAATACCATTGAAGTAGTCTAGAGAACACTTGTATACTTACAACGAACATATACACGATATAAACACGCGACACGCGCATAATAAATGTGTATTAAAATATAATATGGGTACCTTTTGAGTTATGGTGTTTGGTGTATTCGTGTATGTATTAATTTTGTAGCATACCTATTTAATACTTTCGAATTTTGATTCTTATTTCATACATTTTATTATTGCTTAATATTAATAATGTTCATTAGATCTGTATTGACTGTATTCTACCAACCAAACAATTTTAGAGACTCCTATTCATAATATCTTTTTTTTAATGCTCAGTTATAGCACTGATTAAATACACTATATTGTAACTGTTTTACTGTACTTTTAATCAATGCATAACCATTAATACATTATAGTTATAAAACTAAAAATAGCCTAAAACAACTATAAAAATCTTTGTTTTTGTACTTCAATATGTAGTTACTTAAATAAATACATATTGATGGGACTAGTAAAAATTTGTTATACCTCTGAGTCCTGAGGAATTTTCCAATTCCAAAACTCAACTTACAATTATTTACGAATTAACTTCAATAACATACAATTTGTCCGGTGTAAATTGGCCAGTGGTTACTTCAAAGTTCACATACATAAAGAACACGAAATTAATGTTTTTATGGGAGATCCGAGATAGTGTGCTACCTATTGTGGACTGTGGATATAGATTGTGTTATACTGTTAATTGTTATTACTTATTAATTATTATTATAAACGAAGTTAACGCTCTGCAACATATACAAAAAACATTCATTGTTTTTTACAGTGTTTGAATGATTGTATAGAAAAACCACCTATAACAAAAGTTATGTAATTTCTGAGTTATGTTATGAATAATATTTTGGAGGATTTGACAATATTATATTAGTAATAGATTAACTATATTAACTATCTTATAAATACTTTTAGATTCTAAGCGGAGTTATATGAATGTATTGATTTGTCAATGACGTGTTTTTTTCTTTTTATTTGTGTCTGACATCGCCTTTTAGGACAGTAAACATGCTTAGATTTTCTTCAACAGTATCCTTTCTGATAGGAAAGTGAATCTAGTTTGTGCATCGGGGAGGTCAAAATTTAAAATTCCCAGTAGTATTCGAAAGCGCCAGGATAAAAAAAATTTTTACGCAAAATCGCGTTTCGACAAAATTGATTTTGGTTTTTGTTGAAAATCTAAGACAAATGACCATGGATGAATGTCATTTTTACTGAATGTCCATAATTTATATTAGCATTTTCAATACACAATAACATTTTCAAAATATTTTGATTCGTTTTGAGCTGTTTAGCTTAGTCCTCCACTCCCTAATCTATCTAAAGCCCTCCTTAAGATAGGTATTCTAATATATCGATAATCTTTATTCTTTATTATAATAAATTATGAACACAAAAATAGTTATCTAACAAAATAGATAACAAACATATTATAAGCAAGTTCTATGATAAGAAAATAACGATGCAATTATAATATAATATTTTTATATAGGTAATATGCATTTTATGACTGTATAAAACTGTATAAAATGTATACAATAAAACAATAAATATATTTACATTTAATTTGCCATAGTTTTGAATCGTATCATAGATAAAATTATGCAATAATAGTGGGTGGAAGACAAATCTCCCACTCTTTTTGTTTTTGAAACCTTTTGGGCTCAAGCCCTATGCATTTGAGGACCCTATTTACGGATGTTTAGGGACATTTTCAATTTCCAACTTTTTTAGTTTTTTTTCTATAAAATATGCCAATAAAATTTTATTCGTTGAGTCCAAAAGGTTGAAAATAGGCTATTAATATATTCTTGAAACGGCAGTTAAAAAATATTAAGAATACATTGCCACAATTTTTTTTATAAGCATTCAAAGCGTTTGAATTTTGATAAAATACGTAAAAATCACAAAAATGTGCACATTATTTTGAGTTAGAATTTCATAAAAAAATTTTTTTTTAATTTAGAATTGAAAATTTAATACAAGATTTTTCATAGGTTTGTCTAAGTTTATCAACAAAAAAAATGCCTACCTACTGAAAAGTTAAAAAACATTGACACAACCATCATCGCTCAAAATTGTTTTTCGTATACATACATAATGATATATTGATATCATATCATTGAATTCAAATTTAACATCACTTACGTGTGTTTTTCATTTTTTCGTTCCCGTCATATTATTATTTTTTAACGTATTGGAAAATAATAGAAAAACGTGTTGAAAAGTAAAAAAAATTGCTTGCCTCCTGTGAGGTTTGAACTCACGACCCCTGGTTTACGAGACCAGTGCTCTACCACTGAGCTAAAGAGGCGCGTTGCGATTCCTGAAGGAAATGAATCAATTTAAGCGCACTCGTATGTTGTGTTTCAATATCATATAAAATTGGTGTAAATATTATAATTTATAAACAATAACCGTAGTATAAGAAATATTTCTTATACTAGGATTATAATAGAAATATGTCTTTAATTACCGTATTATGTTACAACTTCTAATGTAATAGAATTATCAATTTTGTTTATATAAGCATACTTCAGCTAGTCTTAAATTTGTATAAATGTTTTAATCATATATTCATATACATATAAATGTATTTTATTTATTTATATGTCTATAGTTTTAATAAAAACCAAATCTAATGTGTCTTATCATTGATTATGAATACTATTAGGTAATATAAATATTCATAATCAATGGTTTTATTTATATTTTGTAATCGCTAATACTTATAATTAATGATGTAGACTTATTTTTGGTTTCTAAACTTCTGTAATCTGAATGGTGTAAAGAATTTATTGGCTTTACAATTTTGTGAGTTGTTTGTTTAATAAAATATAAATACTAGCATTTATAATCAATGGTTATTGCCTATTGGTTATATACTTATATTATAGGTACTTACTAATTATATTAGTATATTATTATATTACTTATTATATTACTTACTACTTATATTTAATAATATATTGTAATTAGGTTTTGGAGGAGAATATTAGCTCCTATCTTCAACATTGGGCACTCTCAATTTTCTGGTAGAAATTTGATCTAGTTGCTAATATGTTATCGTAGAAACTAAAAAATATCAAAATATATAATATGAACAATTATTTTTTATGTTTGAAGTTCATATATTGACTAATTATGTTATATTCAAACATGAAAATATCATTTTTTCTTAAACTATTTTCTTACAACTTAAAAATCATTAACCGTATAAATTTGAAACATTACATTTTTACTTATGCTAGTTATACTATAATTTTGTATAAACATTACTGATTACAATTTTAAAAATACTGTTTAGACTAATTTATTTTAAGCTGTTTATATCACAAACCTTTTTATTCACACGGTACACCGAAGGACGATATTAAGTCATAAGTTACCTATATGTAATGTTTTTGGTAAAAATTATTTCAATCTGCTAAAAATTATCTCGTCTACCTAAACATTCCCAAGTATACCTCATTTACCCAGATAATATGCTGTATACTTATACTATTGAATTAATAACATTGAATTTTGATTTTAATCATTTAATTTTTGTTCTAACTTTAAAAATATATTTTAGACTTATAATGAAGTATTTTTACCTGATAAATATCTAAAATACCTAATAAATATAAAATATCAGTTATAATAAAATAAAATATATAAAAACCAAATATTATGATGAAACATTTTTAAAAATTGCCATAAAAATACCAAGATAGTTAATTTTTTTTTTTATTAATTTTTTAGATCAAATGATTTAAATGAATATAGTTTAGTTATATTATTTTTAAAAAAAGTTTATTAACATTCATAATGCAAATATTTAAATAAAATGTCAAATGAATAGCTTTATAATTAATTAAATAATTGAATGTCTTATTATACACATTTTTGATTCAGAAATTATTTCTATATATTTTATTAATACAATTTGACATAGTACGACCCTCCTAGTGGAACAAGCAGTAAGTGCTAAATTTTCAAAATTTAGGTTAGTTCATGTTCAGTATAATTGAACAATTCCGCGTCTTTTTTTACACCGTAACTCCACTAGAAATACGTTTAAAACGAATTATAAAATGTCGTATCAACCAAAATATTGTCAAATACTAGGGAAATACACAGTAGTACCTACATGTATGTAGCAATTCCTAGTGAATAAAGCAGTATGTACAATGGAGATACTGCTTATTTCATTAGTAAAATAATTTCTCAATATATAATATACTGCATAAATACCTAGTAATCCTAGCTAAAACGGATTTGCCTTTTGTAGTATGTACACTTTATCGTTTTTATCTTTTGCCAATGAATGGTCGCGACTCGCGGTACTAATTAAATAGATACGTTATGTGCCAAAAGTTTTGGACAAAAACATATTTTATTTAAATTAATCAGATATCGTGGTACTATCTATAATAACCATTAAATTGTGATCATTATTCTGGAGATACTGCATTTTGTAAAGTTTCTTTTTCTTTTTATACACAATAATAATAGATAAAAAGGCAGTGTATCCTTAAAAATGAAAAAAAAACCAAAATTAATGAACGAAGTACAAAAAAAAAAACTTTCAAAAAACTAGGGATGCCTCCGACTAATAAGAAATGAAAAAAAAAGTGTGTAAAAATAATGATTTCAGCTTGACTTATGTCATTACTTCTGCTAGGAAAAAAAATATTTTATGTGGCGTAAATCAAAATTAGTTGTTCCTAATTAGGAATACTTTTGTCATTGAAAAACATTTTTAGCTTGGACAGCATCGTATGAAATTAGCCCCCCAGTGCCGTAAAAATCCGGTAAAGCACGATTGAGCATAGAATATTTTATACGATGTTACCAAATTCACGTTGCTAAAATTTTGTAATTTATTATTTTCACGTATTATTACACCAATTATTATGATATCTGACGCGGACCGTGAGCCGAGCCCCTCAGCTTTATTGACAATTAGTGTTTGTAATGAAAAATTTCATGAAATTTAAAAAAATGAAATATTTCAATTATCATTATTTTTGTAGTTTTGTCTTTTGAAATATTAAATAATTAATCTAAATAAATTAAATACCTCATTAGTCATTAGTCATTGACACACATTTTTTTCTTAGTTTTAATGTATAATAATATAATATTGTATTTTTTTGCTGTACCTATTATTTGATGTAAAAATGTTAAATAAATAAGGAGTAGATAGGTATATTGTATATGTACCATGTACGTGGTACTATATCAGAGTTTTCTTGATCGAGAATCCTTATGACATGTATTTGTATAATTGTATATAAAAAAAACATAATAAAAATAGAATATAAAAAAGGTGGGTAAGTGGATTTCGCTCTGCTGTACAG
>NC_042494.1:152706271-152715981 GCF_005508785.2 Acyrthosiphon pisum
TTTTTTATTATTGTCCAGAGCATAATTTATAAACGTGTGCGCTATATAGAGCATTTCTGTCCCTAGACCTGGTCTAAATCCCAAATGGATTTTCAGATAAAAGTTTAAATTTTCTAGATATTGTATAAGCCGATTTTTGATGATTTTCTCAAATATTTTAGAAAAATTACTTAGCATAGAAATTGGTCTGTAGTTATTTAAACAAGATTTGTCGCCTTTTTTAAATATATGTTTAATTACTGCTAACTTGAATTCTTCTGGAAATATACTATTTTTGATACATAGATTATATATATGTGTTAAATGACCTATTATATCATTAACTACATGATTAATATTTTAATCGATACTCCATCACTTCCAGCATTGTAGGTAAATTTTAGAATAAAATCACATATTACAAAAATAATAAGAAGATAATATTTATAAGCCGTCATTGGTATAGTGGTGAGTGTGACTCTCCTTGTTAGTATTTTAAGAACCACATGCAATGTTATTAGTTTCCATAAAGTGAGTGTTGTACTCACTCAATAATATTGTCATAATATTTATTTTTTTTTGCAAACACAGACCGATTTGTAAGGAACACACAACATTTACAACATGCGTACTGTGTAATAATCAGAAAAATATACTACTCAGGCCAAGATGAATAAAAATGATTTTTACAAAATTGTACAATATATTATTATTTATAAAAAATTACAAATTTTTATTGGTCAACATTATAAAAAAAAAAAAATAGATCGTGCTCAGACATCATACAATCCGGACATATATCGTCTCGCACACCGCTATTATCTGCTTTCGATAGCATAGTCGTCAGTGTTCGCCGTCGCGCCCTGCGTTATCTCAAGCTGACGGTAATGTTTAACTTATCGTTTGTCCCAAGTCTAATCACATCATTAATTCTTTATCAAAATTACTATGAAAAATAATCAACCAAACAATCCTAATAATATAATTAAAAACAAAACGAACAAAATCGTTCTACCGCTTACTATCTCAAAAACAATTACAACAACGAATTCAAACGCTTAAACCTACTTTAAAAACTGGATGGTCAACACAATCAAATAAACGTTTACACTTCAACTCCTCAAACACACTATCCGAACCCTCATCTCCAAACATGGATATTTATATTTATGCTAAACAAAAAACAAATAAAAAAAGAATCTTTGCTACATGCAACAGGTTCGAACTGCTTGCCCAAGACGATCCATTTGACCCATCCACTACTGAAAATATATCTACAAACTCTCATAAAAATGATGCCAAAAACGATATAATAGAAAACAAAAATACACCTATTAAACCTCCTCCACCTATATTTCTTAAAGGTGTCAAAGAGTTTCCCGCATCATGTACAGCCTTAATCGAGCTTATAGGTGTCGACAATTTTTCATGTAAATCTTCAATAAATTCATTGAAAATACAAATTATGGACCCTAATGCATACAGAGCATTAGTACATTACCTAAAATCTGAAAAAGCTGAGTATCATACTTACCAGCTTAAGGAGGAAAAACCACTCCGAATATTTATACATAACCTCCACCCATTCACGCCTCTAAATCTAATAAAAGACGAGTTGGTAGTTCATCTCTACGAGGTAAGGCAAGTCACCAATGTACTACATAAAATCAATAAAAATCCCCTCCCTTTATTTTTCATTGATCTCGAACCAACGCCGAAATTTTTAAAATGTTCTCACTACTTCATTGTAAAATAAAAATTGAAGAGCCTTACAAATGTTTCAATTGTCAACAATATGGACACACCAGAACCTACTGCGGCTACCAACCCCGATGCGTTCGCTGTGGAGAAGATCATCAGTCAACTACTTGCCCGAACCCATGCGATGCTCCTCCGAAATGCGCTCATTATTCTTTAAACCACCCAGCCGACTAGAAGGGCTGCACAGTTTATAAAGAACTCCAACATCGGAAGATATCCAGTACACCAGTAGTAATCGAATTCAAAATAATTTTAATAACCAAACCAATAATGTACAAAGTAGCCATCCACCTGATCGTACTTTCCCCAATCATCCCTCTCCTCAAATGCAAACTTACGCTCAGGACACGTCCAATACACCAGCCAACGGTGCTCTACCTCCTTCTATTGATACTCAGCCGCCTAATTTAAGCAAATTATTGACTAATTTTTTAGACGAATTCAAAAATGTTATAAATCCACGGATTTCTTTTAACTTAAGTAATCTCCAAGCTCCTCGACAAATAATGACTACAATAAATTTGACGTATTTTGACGATTCGCTCTTTATATTACAATTTAACGCCAATGGACTACAAAACCATGCCCTCGACCTTGAAACCATATTAAACAGAAAACACATTGATGTTGCCCTCATTTCAGAAACCCACTTCACTAAATACTCCCATGTACATATCCATAACCGGGGATATATACTGTAATTCAAATCACCCCGACAATACCGTGCATAGAGACACTGCTACTTTTATCAAATCCAATATTGAATTTTATCCCTTAATCCATTCTCCAATCCTGTGCTATTAACATAAAGATAAACAATACTCCACTCACCATTGCTGCTGTTTTTTTACCCCCAAAACATAATATAAAAAACAGTCAATTCGAAGACTACTTCAACTCATATAATACGTGGTAGGATCAAAAAGTTCCGACAGCAATCTCAGGGCCATTCCAATAGAGGGATACCAAAGATGTTTCCAGCAGTTATAGTCGTTGGAGTAAGTGTGTCTGTGCTGAAGGACAATATTTTGAAGGAGATTAAGTAGATTTATATTTAAATTGTATACATAAAAAAATAAAATGAAGTTCCGGGAACTTTTTGATCCTACTACGTAGTAAGTTTATCATAGGCGGCGATTTCAATGCTAAACATCAGTCATGGGGATGCCACGTGAATAACCCCCAAGGATTCATCTTATACAACTATATAAACACAAAGAGATTTAAAGTTCTAGCCCACCTGATCCAACCTACTGACCTTCTTCGGCCCGTAAAAATCCAGATATTCTTGATATTTTTGTCTCCAATTTACCAAATACTAGTGATGGGCACAACCGAGTGAAAACTATCGAAGTACTCGATAGTTTAAACTATCTTATTACTCGGTTGTTTTATAAAACTATCGAACTATCGAAAAACTATCAAACTATTGAAAACTAATCGAACTATCGAAATTTTTACTTTTTAGGTAAGGTTATGTATTATTTACTATTTAGCCATGATGTTGTCAATGTTGTCATTCGAGATTCGACTATCGAGTATCAAGGCTGGTTATTTCATTTTTTATATTTTTGTCTTTAAAATGTCCATCACAAATTATTATCAAGTAAATTCGGTCGATAATACCGAAAAATCACTCGATTGTTTTTTTTTAACTCGATAGTCAAAACTAGTTGGTACTAGACGTGTATTATTATTTACTACCGAATGAAAACTATCGATAGTCAAAACTAGTCGGTGTAAGACGTATGCAACTACCGAAAGAAAACTATTAAAACTATTTAAAACTAGTCGGTTGCGCCCATCACTACCAAATACCTTATTCCAATCTACTAACAACTTGCTCGATCTAAATTCTGACCATTCATCGATACTTCTAACTCTCAATACTTCCCCTTCTATTAAAGAATCCAACAAATTATTTAACAAATCCATAGATCATGTTAAATTTGACGAATTAGTCAGTACAAAAATTAAAATCTCCCAATGACATAGACCTAGCGGGGCACAATCTTACTAACATAATACAAACTGCAGCATGGTCTGCTACGAATACTATGACAGCACCTCCTTCTGCAAGCCCCTGCAGCTGAATATATACGTAACAAAATTGTAGAAAAAAGAAGAGCAAGAGCTCTATACCAGCGCACGCGTTTACCTTCCCATAATCTTAATTACAACAAACTAGCTAATTCACTGAAAAAACTACTCACTGAATTTAAGTCAAACATATGTAAAAATCACTTAATGAAACATACCTCTTTAGATGGTAGCCCATGGAGAGAAACAAAACATAAACTTCGCTATAAATCACCAAATCTCCCCATTAAAAAATTAGATGGCAGCTTAGCTACTTCGGATATTAAAAAAGCTGAACTCTTTAAGGATCATTTTGTTAATACTTTTCAACCACACGCTGATATCATAGACGATGAAAACATGAATCCAGTCGAAACTTTCTTAAATACCCCTCCCAATGTCTCTCCCTGTCAAGACATTTACACCTAATGATGTAAAATATGCTATACAAAAATACGCATTAAAAAAATCACCAGGCTACAATTGCATTACTGCGGAAGTAGCCAGATCCCTTCGAACTAGAGCCATCACTCATACACATCACTCATATATTTAATGTTTCACTCAGACCCTCCTATTTTCTCCTACTATGGAAATTTGCATCTATAATCTTATTTCCAAAACCAAACAAACCATCATCAGCTTTCTCCCATTTTACGCCTAAATACTGGAGCGGTTAATTCTGAAACAAATTCTCCTGATAATTACTGCAAAAAATATTCTTCCAAATACCCAATTTGGGTTTCGCGCTTCTCACTCGACTATTCGTCAAGCACACTGAGGCGTAGACTCCATTTTGTATTCCCTGGAAAAAACTGTTCTGCAATTGCGTATTTCTAGACATCTCACAAGCATTCAACCGCATATGGCATGACGGGCTTTTGTATAAACTTAATAAATTCCTGCCTCCCACCTACTATTTACTTATTAAATCCTATATAACATATCGGCATTTTCAAATACATTACGGTTCTGCTTTATCTGACGTAGCAGTTATCAATGCTGGTGTTCCCCAGGGGGGCATTTTGTCTCCTATTCTGTACAATATCTTCGCTTTTGACCAACCAACTACCCCTAACACATCAGTAGCAGACTACGCTAATGACAAAGCAATAATATCTATTGACAATGACCCACTCATAGCGTCAAATAATCTCCAAACTCGCCTTAACCCCATAGAAAAAATGGTTTACCAACTGACGATTCAAAGTAAACCAAAGCATATCTGTCTATACGATCTTTACTCGCAAACATGCTTTCTGTCCTAGAGTTTGCCTATATGGTATTCCTATCCCTTACTCCCCAAAAATCAAATACCTCGGGCTCACTCTCGACCAAAGATTAACCTGGGTTCATCATATCAGAATCAAAATATTAGCACTGAATTATCGTCTCCATATCCTCAAACCCTTAATAGGCTATAACTCCACCTCCATTAAAACCAAACTCCTGATCTATAAAACACTTCTCAAATCCATATGACAATACAGACTTTAACTTTGGGGAAACGCTAAAAAGTCTAGCATACTAAAAATACAAACATTTCAAAATATTGCTCTCCGAAAAATAATGAAGCCACACTCTACGTGTCTAATCACACCCTTCATACTGACACCAAACTCAAAACAATTAACGAGGAAGCCAAAATATTTTATAAAATATTCTATTCCAAATTAAATAACCACCCTAATGAACTCATTAAAAACTTGTCTACTCCTCCCATACCTGGTAATCCCCCAAGTCGCCTGAAGCGTAAGTGGTGTCGTGATCTCTTACGAAAAGCTTTAAAAATTGAAAAAAAAAAATCCATAGAAAGTGCCATCGATGGATGGCTCCTTTCATCAAATTTTCCATGTCAAACTATTTAACTTTCACCAAATATGCTTATTGTGTCTAGTCTGATACAGATTGTGCATTACGTTTAAAAATTAAAAAAAAAAAAAAACAATTTAAAATTAGGGGCAAGAAGTGGCCGAGCGGACTAAGGTTACGATGAGCATCGTCGCCGGTTCAATCCCCAGCTACGGGGCGTCACGGATTCTGGAGAGAGGCAGCCGCCATCCTACACCCGGGCATGGCGGATCCCTACGGGTGCCCACTTGAAAATTCTACCAAACTAAAACCTACAGTGCCTACAAGTATTCTCCACCACATTTAAAAACCACCCATTGGCCTAAGATGCCGTGGGTTAATTAATGAAAAAAAAAAAAAATTAAGAAAAATTGTAGTAACGTTTTTTGTAAAAGATTAAAATATAAATAATATGGTTTTGGTTTTAATATTCATGTTCATTATATAATAAATAATTATGAAAAAACAACAAGGTGAAGAGACCCGGGATTTGCGCTCATTCAACGACAATGACAAGTTAATAGTTAATTAATTATAATGGAATTGATGTTTTAGTCAATCAAATAAAGTTAAATTAAAACTTCTAAGAGAAAATTTGTTTAATACACAAAAATTAAATGTTCAGGTGTTATACAATGAGTGTATGTACAACAATGAACATAAGATCATTAAGACTTAAAGCTAGCATCACAAGAAATACGTTAAAAAAGAAAATAATGCCTATGGAAATTTATGTTTAGTGTGTATTTATACTGAGTACAAATGAATTGGAAGATTTTTACTTGTTTTCCTGAAAGCGATAAGAATTCTGAAACAGATTTGAATTTGTCGTCAAGTCTACTTGAAATTGACTTTCCCACATTTTTGATATTATCCCCCAAATTCCTTAAAATGTCAAATTAAAAAAGCAGGTAAGTAGATGTCGTTCTGTTGTACATTAGGTTACAATTGGGTCACTGTATAATGGATTGTATTAAATTTGAATTCAATGATATCATACCATTGTATACAAAAAACGATTCTGAGCGGAGACGGTTTGTCAGTCTGGATATTTTATATTGTTATTATTTATTTTATCATGTAAGTTGAATTAATATTATAATATTCTAATTCTTCTTATTCGTTTCTATGGTGATAAACAAAGCGTTGGAAATTAAAATCCCATTTTTAGCGGTTTTTTTGTAATTTTTTGGTGGTTTATCCCGTGGCATTAAATAACTATTGAGAAAATCAAAAAATGACCTCTCTAAAGTACCATCTTGATTAAATTTGCTAAAAGTTAAGGTAATATATGTTGAAATCGAAGCATTTCTTCTGGTAGAAATTTTGTATACATGATATATAAAAAAAAATAAACACCATTGTAAAACCAATAGCTTACTCGTTCCGCTCAGAATCTAAAATTGTTATATTTTAATTTTTGGAGAAGTTAAAATCAAAAAATCAATTATTCAGGAAAGTCGATTTTAAGTAGACTTGATGACAAATTCAAATCTGTTTTTAGAATTCTTATCGCTTCATTAGATCAATTGGTATGTTTGGCAAACACGTCTAAAATACTATGTCGCGCGTGTGTTAGACAAAAACAGAAAATCACGGTATCGAATCCCCTTAAAAATATGGGGAGATTTTGTCTATTTTCCGATATATCATAAATGTATTATACATTGGGGGTCACTCACCTAAAGTAGGAGGAACTTGTAATTCCAAAGATTCAAAGGCATCGCGTAAATTGTCTTTCTTATGCCTCTTATTACTCCTATTGTTCTTAACATCATTAGGTTCGGGTGAAGATACTATAAATCAATCATAAAAATATTACTTTGTTATTACACATTCATTATATACATGATATAAAATATAAGAACAGGTTTACAGATAGTCTTTATAACTTACTATTTGATTTAGACTGTTTCTTTTTGTTAACAAGATTATTATTAACAATGGATGGCTCTTCTACTTCCATAGGTTCACCTGTTTCTTTACTTAGTTCCATTTTTACCGCTGAACATTGTCATAAACAAAAAAAATTGGTACATATTTAATTTTAAGTTAAATACAAAAGCTGTATAAACATATCATAGACAAAAAAACTTACATTTTTTCTTATTTTCAATAACTAGCAATACATCATCATCAATATCAAATCCAATAAAATGTTGTTCTGGTTTATTGGTTTCCTAAAAATAAACAAATTAAAATTAAAACTTGTTATTTTTAATTTATCATATAATACAATCTTGTAATAATATTATATGATTAATACTACATAAAATGTTGTATGTTATAATATAAACTAATCTAGACTAAATTTTTAGTACGTAATGAAGTGGTTTTTATATAAGGAATAATACCAAAATTAAGCAAATTTTATTAGGATAAGTATTAAATGGGTAAACGCTATTATATTCACATTATTTAGTAAGATTAGTAAATGTTAAAGATAAATTATTTTTAACATTGTTTTTATTGATCTGCACTAAAACAATACATACTATATTGTTAACATTGCATATAAATCATAACTTTTACACTGAAATAAGTGCTTTACAAAAAATAAAATACAAATTAAACTTACCATTAAGGTACTCATTTTTAAAAACCATAATAATGAAAAAGGCAAATAACTTAAAAATGTTGAAAACTATAATGGATAAGAAAAATCTTTTGATGTACAGTTGTCAGTACTCAGTTAATGAGATAGGTGGTCAGTGATACCAACATAGAAATAATCAACCATATATTCTTAAACAATGCATTAAAACAGATATTGAAATTTAAAAAAACATATAAAATGTATAAATGTATAGAAGTTATTAACTAGTGATTTATTATATTTAAAAATAAAAACAAAATGTTTTATAATATTTTATAGATACATGAAATGTTAAAACAAAATCAAAGATAAAAATAAAATGTTTATAATTAAACATATACCTAGTTATCAATTATAACAGCAGTTAAGTTATTACTTAATACTTATTAACAACTGATTAAATTATGATGTTAGAACCAGCAGTTTTTTATTAAAATATTTCTGCAAAATTCTGATTTCATCATCGTTTTCAGCATACATTGATTGTTTTCAAAAAATTTGCTTGATAAAGTAGTTATTTACCAAACTATTATATTATAGAGATGTTTCGGGTACCCGGCAATTACTCGATATCATATTTAAGATTCGGCTCTTACTCAGTACCTGGCATAATATCTACATTTTTACCAGGTCCTTACTCGGTATCTGGCGAAATACTACATTTTTACTCGACACATATCTAATGGCAAACGCTGATAATCTATTTATAAATATATGTATACTAGGGTGTTCCTTAGCCATACGGGAAAAAAAAATAATGATATATTTTTAGTCTCACCCCCTAAACCGGTGTGTATACATATAAAAATGAACTGCAAGAAATTTTAGGTTAATCAAATAAAGTTAACCCTTGTCGAATTGAAGTTGAAGTTTTAGCTTAATACATTTTTGGTGTTTCCGTAAATATTTCGTAAACCTTTGTGAAAATCGTATTTTTTCATAATATGTTTTCTCAAGTAAATTAAATTCTCAATATATTTTATAATTTAACATTTTTTGATAAATCTATTTATTTACAAGATGCATAAGCTTTAATCTTAAAATTCACAATTTCTCCACAAATATATTATTTACATTTTATTATTTTACTGCAGGTTTACCGTAGGACTAGTCTTGAGATTTCAGTTGTGTCAACGTCTTATGTGTTAAAGGTTATTATTTTGTTTGTCGTAAATAATTCATAATAATTTAAGTAGTAAAAATGTCAATATAACTCAGAAGTGATTTTCAAATATTTTTAATCGGATCTCAAATTATACAAATTCAGGGCTCAAAACTTTCTACCAACGGGAAAGTACTTTCTGTATTTTTCTACAATATGAGAACCGTTAATCTTACTACTAGGGAAAGTGCAGCGTTAGCTGTACGAGAGTGTTGCATTTTTTAGGAAAAAGTACGGATTCCTATTTGAGCTATTCATCATTGCATAACTAATGATGCGATG
>NC_042494.1:152716031-152733290 GCF_005508785.2 Acyrthosiphon pisum
AAATTGAAATTGATAAAAAGTTTCTAATAAACCAGCGTTTACCCGGACGTCCTGGTTGTCTCGGAGGTATAGATATTAAAGGAGCAATATAAGCAAATATTCACATTCAACGAAAAGAAAAGAAATGTATATTTAAAATTGTGCTTCAACTTCGACATTACTCGATAATTCATTTGAGCAAAATTTAGAAACTGATAGGCTAGAGAGTAGTGATATATCGGAATTTGAGACCAGCATTAATTCTTTACAGTCAATAGAACCACCAACTAAAAAAAATAATTCCGCGGAAAAATAAATTTTATAACACCAAAACTGGCCGGAGCGTTAGATAGATGTCAATTAAGTATTCGAGATTCTGTATATTTTCTTCAGGCTACTTTAGAAGCTTTAAATTGTAATATAGACTACGTAATAAATCAAAAAACTTTTCCCAATTGTAAAAAAAAGTACACTTCAACAACAACATAATGCATAATTAAAATTATGGCGCCTATATTTTTTAATTTATATTATTTATTTTATTGATTTTACCCAATATTGTAATTTATTTTTATTATTATTATTAAAAATATTTTTAATTACAATCCATACAACATTTCTGTACAATAGGTAATTTTGATACAAGATATTTACATAGCGAGAACGACAGATAAGTGAGGGCACTCAAGTAGTGCCGCCTGAGTAATATACTGAACCTACATTAAAATAATAAAATGTAAATTTTACTACAAATATAAAAATTAATAATCATGTTAATAATAAATGTATTTTTTATTTGTGTTATCATATTAATAATAAATGTAATATATTATATATGATATAAAATTATAAAATAAAAGTCTAAATGACGCTTTGAATTCGATAAACGCTGTATTACTTCTTCGGACTTGATGTTAATATCATAGTGGATATTGAGAGCAGCTAGTCCATTCAATCTCGATTCGGAAGTAGAGTTTCTTTAAGTTTTAAACGTTAAAAAGTAAACATGTTTAGGGTAAAATATGTCTATAACCACAGTCAAAATGGTTGGTAGTACTATTTTGATTTTCGATTCTTGGGTCATTATAAGTTTTGGGACGACTGCTTATCTCTTTGTCCATGGATATCACGGACTAAGATAAAAGAAAATGACAATTGTGATAACTGATAACGGTTTGTAAACAAAATTATTTAGTTAAGTAAATCAATAAAATGTATTATATAATATTTTATTATATTCCTAAATGAATTAAAAATGTTCCATTTTGAAATACTCAAGGGGGGACCCCCCCCTGGGTTGCGTCCCTGACTCGATACCTGGTTAGTACTATAAATTTTTCTTGGCCAATACCCGATACCCAGTTAGTATAAACAATTTTACTCGGCCAGTACTTGGTACTCGACTTAGTACCAGATTTTCTACTCAAAACATCTCTATTATATTATTTTAAAGTCATATTACTAAAAAATCAATGTGACATAGAATTAGTTAATACAATTTTTACTTAATATATTAAAATTTAATTATTACTTTTAAACCAGCAGATTTCTTCCTCTCCGATTTATCCATTGTTGATACCTAGAATAATACAAAATTAGTAAAATATTATTAATATATTTTTTAAGATATAAAAGATAAAAATAAATATATATTTGAAAATGACTTTGTTGGTGCTAGAAACTATATCTACTATGATAATCCATAGTAATATTTCTCATGGCATACAAGCTAAAAAATTTAATTCGTATTACTCCATACTAGGGGTTTGGAAGTTAAAAATTTAAATTGATAAAATATAGATACGCATGAAAAATATAAAATATTCAAACAAACATGTTGAAAATGTAAAAAATACAAAAACTAATTCAAAATCAAATGGAAAAAAAATATAGCTAAAATATTATTAGTTACATAATAGCACAGATTATATAAAACGCATATTCAAACTTATATTATATAAAATATAATCTGTGATAATAGTAAGGATGAGTTCTTGGACTTTATCCCAACTTTGAGAAATTCAAACTATTTTGAAGTTTGTTGGAAATTAATACTCAAAATTTAATATAGGTATTTCAAACTTAACATTAGTACCTAACAGTTTAAGAAAAATTAAGTTAAAATACTAATATAAATATATATATAACCACACCCCAGAATACTATTTTAATTTCCAGTATTTCTCATATATCCTTTATCAGTTAATTTAAATGTTGAAGTAAAAAATAGATTTGAGTAATAAAAGAAGTTTAAATTTCGAGTTCATGATAATCGTAGTTTAACTCACCACAAACTACAAAGTAAATAGGTATGTCCACAACTTTGTTCTCCAACCACTTCACATTCCGTCAATAAAAGCCTAGTTTTACTCCTTTTGTTGGTAGAATATAATAATATGATAGTATGTAAGTATATGGGTGAGGTCATGTGAGATTGTCTTTTGGTTTTTGCCAGATAATTTAACAAATTATATAAGGCAAACATTAACAAGAGCTGTGGAGAGTAGGATGTGTCAGACTATCAGCTGGAGCAAAAGTGAGTCCTATTGTTGCTAATATACCTACTAAATTATTAGTAATATTATTTATTTTGTCATGGTTTGACCTATCCATACATAATAGTATTAGGTATACAGATTATTTGTTATAAAAAATAGATGGCGGAAAACTGATAATTTAAAAAAAATATGTAGTTATGGAGACTATACCATCTAAATATCGACGGTGGAAAGGAAAAACGGCGTAAGTGACATTTTATAAATTTTACAGGAGAGCCAAACAACCGTTTTTTTCTGAATTTTTTTTAACTTTAAAAGCGGTTCAAAATAATTGCATTGCATTTTCACCTAAACAATTCTTTTAGATAATTATATTCTAAATAAGTTAGTAACATAATAAATTAAGAATTGTTATTTTTTTTACCAGTCATGTTAATTTATATACTATTTTGGTGCTTACGTCTAACATTATTGGTAGTATGTCGTTTACGCTTTTTGGTGCTTATGCCTTATTCTTGTTATTAACCTGTTATTAACCTGAATTTTGGTGGTTACAATCAGCATAATAATAATAATAAAAATGAACAAAACAAAATTTATAGATATTATCAATAATTATAATAACTAATAATTAATTATAACCGATAAAAAATATTTATAATTATTATAAACAGCTATGGTAGTTACGCTCAAAAATATTGTTTTGTCGCTTAAGCCTGTTATTTGGTGGTTACTCTTTAAATTGATCGATGGCGTTTACGCCTTGCAACTATCGATTATTTTATTATCGAATATAACTTCGTCAATAATCAACATATCGATAATCAGGTGAGCACAATCGATGCAGAATTATGTCGTTTACGCCTTAATTAAAAAAAAACAAATTTTGTCAAGAACGTTGTTTACGCCCTTTTTCCTTTCCACCGTTGATATGCACTTGCCATAAAAAAAACATAGAATTATTAAAAGTCGAATTGTATTGAAACAATTAACAACTTAACTAAATTTAAAAAATCTTTTGAGGGAAAAAAATCCTTAAATAATTAAATACAAATTAGGTACAATACAAATTAAATAGGTAGGGGATGCGCGGATTCGACCGCGATTTGGTCGGGACACGGGTTACTCCTCTTGTGGCACAGAGTAAAGAAAGAGGAGAGCATTGACTGTGCAACATTGTTTTTAATATTTCCATATCACATATAGGTAAGAAAAAAGTTCTTATTGTTTAAAAATTAATTTATTTTGAATTTTCCAAACTTGAAAAACTTTTTTTTACTTCCGATATCAGAAAAATAAAAACAATGTTGCACAGTAAATTCTTTATAGTGTGAAAATTAGGTTGCTTAGCTTGGATTACAGCTCTAGTGATTCTTACTCGCATAAAACAGTTTGTAACACATATAAGTGTAACATCCTCTTAAACATAGGTTCAAATATATAATAATTAAAAATGTCCACTTTTTTTTCTTCAATTGTTGTGTAATAGAACATATTAATTAAGTTAGGGTGTTTTGGTCATAGAGTGACTATCAGCAGGTTAATAAATTTATGTGATTGAGTACCTACACACGAGAACTCACGATAAACGCAGTTTATCATGCTAATAGTGCTAAACTAGGTAAGTAACCTACTAATATTATATTTTCATATAAATTATCATATTATTTGGGAACTTTGTTACTTTACCGGACACCCTTTATTTTGCAATTTTTCTTTTTAGACTTATGTAGTTAACTATACTGAGAACGATGGTGAAGTCAGAATTTGGCGGTCGGACTTAGTTTCGAAGTTATAGCAAGCTTAATGAAGTTTGCTATTTTACGATTTTTGCGCATTCGCGCGTCACTAGTTTACTGCACCTGTTACGAATATTAATTATTTTTTTTTGAAACCTATGTACTTCAACGGGTTAAGAACGACTGTGCAATCAAAATTAGATAGCCAAACTACGTTTTGAAGTTATATGCTAATGCAGTTTCGAATTTTAAGTTTTTACGCATACGCTCAACACTCTATAGTAGCTCCCTACATCTGCCGGCTCCGGTTGCCAAACTCAAAGTCCTGCGGAAAAATTGCAAAAAAAAGGGTGTCCGGTAAAGTAACAAAATACAATTATTTGTATTTACATCAATTGTTGAGTGTCAAATTTGAAAGTATGCAAGTTAATATAATAAATACAATCAATACTACTTAGCATGTTACATATTTATGTAGAACTTACGTTTATTATTACAAAGAGGTTTTCATATAAACCTATTTCGAGAGATAGAATATTGGCAAGTAAATTTTTAACGTGTTGTAAAGTTCTTGTAACCGCACAGTAATTGAAAATTCAAAATAAATCAGTTCATAATTCAGAGGTATGAATAAAAATAACATTCAATCATACAATAGGTATACTCTTATACCATATCACCATTCTACGTTTAGGTAAACATATGTCAACCAAAAATTGCGTTGAAGTAGTATGATCAGATCCTATAACGCAGTGCCCCAAAAGGTTTTGAATGAAACGAAATTGGATAACTTCTCTCCATAGACCTATAGGGTGTTGTTACGGTTGGAATATTTTTTACTAAATTTTAGTCATCGGAGAATAATGTTAAGACGATTCAGATGACCACACAAGATGCGTTTTTGTTTGACACAAATTGTGTCACACAAAACTCATCCGTAGTTGAACTACGAATACAATTTTTCAATTATAATGCATAATATGCTCATACACTTTATAATAATATAAAACCACTTATAACTGCAAGTCTACAGCTATCATGTGGATGCATACGTACTCGTTTGTAATACAGGATGTGCCGGCGGCGTTATCCGGCAGGAAACGCGCGATTCACGTGTGATGAGCAGGACGGACGCGTCCAATTATCGTTGTGCAAATGTCTTCGAACGCCACAGTTGCCCGGGAACACTATTCTTTAATCTATGCCCGGGAAACACGCCACCAGTCAATCGGATTACATGGATGCGATTTTCGGTGGGACGAATGACGGAGACGTTGTCGCGATAACGCTGAACGCACAAGCAGGATCTGTACCGCAGAAGTCGTTTAAGAAGCCGATAGGCGATAACAAAATGAGAGAGTAAAACACGAGAATTCTGCTAGGTCGTCGCGTCGTCGTTAACGCTTTCGTCGGTTCGTCCGCCGATCGGGAGATGTCAACAATATCAACAAATAAATCGCGGGAACCGGTGAAGCACGAGCGGAGAGAGAAAAGACAAGTGGACAGTGGTAGTGTGGTTGCGGTACGCTATGATGGGGTGTCGTGTGAAGATCGCGGGGATGACGCTTGTGGCGGCACACGATAATAGAGTGGTAACGAAGAGAGGTGGACCAACCGTTTGTTTTTTGTTTTCCACGATATTTGAGGTTATGTGATTTATTGAAAAACTATTCAATTACATTAAAATATTTGATCGATTGCCTAGCCGAACGCAAAGCTCAACATTTTATTATGCACATAGTCGTGGTTATTTTAACTTGGCGATTAAACTTTACAAATAATGATGTAAACGCACACATTTTGTTTTTAACCTCAAATATGTTCCCGCTAATCTTCGGGTCATTCAAAATTACTAATAATAATTTTCGTCATCACTCAGTACCCTCTGACCACCAACCACACAACCGACACCTAGCTAGCCAGTATGGAAATGCCCATAATATTTTTCAAGACATAATAGAAATCTGTTTTGTCATGTTATTTTAGGGCACTATAGATACAGGTATGCTACGCCGCCATTTTGCAACTAATAATGTTATGTGAATTTGAATTTCTCCCCCTTTATTTTGTCATTTTATCATTGATAAATGATAAATGAGTCTCCAAATTATGGCATAGCATACCCATTCTATGTAGAGCCTTAGTTATTTATATCATTTTGAGATTTTATTAGTTGGTATACCATATTATAGTATATTCATTATTCACAGTGCATTTAGACATTTTGCGCCCAGGTGCAAAAAAAAATTTGACCCGGGCAATTGTAGCCAGTGTCCCACCCCCTCTATATGGGCCCCGTGTATTTATTGTTAAGCTTTGATGGTGTATAATATATGGAGTATATTAATACAATTAATTTTCATCAATTGCTGTTTAATCAAGACCCTTATATTATATTGCTTGAATAATTTAGTTAACATTTTTATTTTTTTATAATTCAAAATCATATTGAGTATTGACTATATACTGTTGACCATTGTGTTTTACGTTCAATAGTTACGAAATTACTAATACATGTAAACATAGAAGTATTTATTATAAGTATTAAAATATTAAGTATTTATTATAAACTATATTATAATGTCGTAAGAACTATGAATAACCATAAATATTTTGTCTAACTAATAACTATTGACAAAAATGCAAGCTTATAAATTAATTTAACACAAATTCTTTTAACGTTAAACATTCAGAGTTTGGATGTATTTCAATTTTTTCATAATTAGCTTTATGGAAATTGTAAATAACGTTCTATCTTCTATGCCTTTATAAATTATTTCTGATTTTAAAATGACAATTTATAGTTTCAGTTTTATAATCTGAAATATATTATGGTTTCACCTTTTACATTGATGTTTGGCGATGTAGCCTGGAATAGTGATTGCAGGTCACAGGGGTAGTCCTATTTTCTACGATTTGGCTACGAGTCAGGAGAATCTCCTGACGTCTATTGTCTTCTATTACCAACAGATATGTGAATAAAACTAGAAGACCTATATTTATGGGGCTGAAAGTAAGTCAACTTTTTGAAATTGAGTCACTTTTAGCCTTTAGGTCACTTGTGTGAGGTATGTCGATAAGTATCCAAATTTCCCTAATTTACAATTTATTTTTTTTGTTATTTGTTGGGTAGTCGTTAGATGTTCATAAATAAAGACTTTTTAATTTAACTTTGTTAAATAAACTTTATTTCCACAAAAATTTGTTCCGATAGACTTGTCTTATGTTCCATAAATAATTTTTGAAAACACTTTCATAAACCACTTTCCACATTCGAACCAAAAGTCCATTTTAAATTTGGAACAAATATTTGTATCTATTTATTATAATCATTATTTTTTGAAATTTGTATGTAAATAACTAAGTAAGAATCAATTAAATATATTTTGAGTCTTAAAGAAAAATAATAATAACAGTAAGTTGTTAGGAAACATACTTAAATATAGGTCACTTTTATGATTAAATTCAGTCACTTATGTCCATTACACAGTCAAGTATGTGATAGTGATACATAAATTGACTATGCTTATGGACATCAGTCACTTTTTAAATCTTTAACCACTCCCAGACCTGTATATAATCAATCTTAAACATTAATTTTTAAGAATTGTAAATTTGTAACTTATATGTATTATTATTATTTTTAATTTTAAAAATTTTAAATTTATTTATAATTCTAATGACTAGTGGACCCTCAAACAGTTAAACATAATTCATGGCCCATGGTTGGTCCATTAAATTTTAGTGAACTATTAATTAATTTCTTAGCAATCCAGCAATATTCTTTTAAAAAACTAAAATACCAATCAAAAATCTCAATAAACACTTTCCTACATCATAAAAAAAAAATGTAAGAATAATACATCAATTATTATTCATAAATGTTGTATATTAAAATGAAGGTAGGTACATCTTGATTAAATTATTGACAAAGATTATGACATTTTTGTAGATATATTTTTAAACTTATTATGTCTTGTTATATAACTCCTCAAATTATTAGAAACAAGGAAGTAACTTTTATTTTAAATATTTTTTTATAAGCAAATCATAATAATTCTTTGAACAATTAAATAAAATTAAACTATTTATTTATGTTTAACTTCTCTAGAAAACGAGTACATTGTGAATCATTTAGAAAAATAGTTAACTTCTCCAAGACTAGTTAAACTTTCAGCTTCACTTTCAACTTCTTGAGTAGACTGTTTCAATGAAATCTATATCAAAAGCAAATAATAATAAAATATTAGTATTTAATAGTTCACAAATTATGAATTACATCAACATCATAATTATTTACATATTATATGTTCACTTAGTCAATTAGTCTGGTATTAAATATAATATATATACCATACAAAGAACTTACTTCAATTTATTTTATCATCTCACTATTTTATATGCTTACTTAGAATATACTTTTCATAGTATATAATGTAATACCTAATATTATAATATATATTTTGTATTTTATGTATAGCCGTGTGGACATTAAGACAACTACAATAGGTATAATACTTAAAAGGATGTCACACCCGCATGTGTTGTCTGCGTCTTACAAATGTACAACATAGCAAAAACTGTTTTGCGCTGGACAACTTTTCTCACACCATATTTGTTGTAGAACTACCAAATTATCACAACACTTAAAGAAGAACTTTATATGTGCAAAAGAGTGCTTTTTTTTTAATACCACTATAATATAATCATTTTTTATAAGTAAATGAAAAAAACAAAAAAACCAAATGTTTAGAAGCAAATAACTTTTATTGTATTTATGTTATCTAAAATATGAACACGCTCTTCTGTAGATAATTTTCCACCCTATATGTTCAGAAATTTGGGAGCCACTATAACAAACACAGAAAGATAAAAGTTGTCCCGCGCAAAACAGTTTTTTCTATGTTGTACATTTGTAAGACAGAGATAACACATGCGGGTGTGACATCAACATAAATACTTTAATAAAGTCCTAAAGAAAATATAATTAACATCTCTAATTTCTATTATATTGATAATATTTTATTTTAAGAAACATACTTAATTAATTAAAATTAAACATTTTTGTATTTAATCATTACATAATTTATATTCTAGAGGAGTGTGCTAGAATATGAATGGATTAAAAGAAAAATATCTCAAAAATGAAAAATTTGTAATTTTAATTTAATTATTAATTTGGTCTCATTAATATTAGGACTTTGCGTCCAAAATTATTTTTGACAATGTAATAACATTTTTAAGTTATTTTTTAATTTTAACTTTTAAGTAATAAAAATTATTTAAATATATGTAGAACACTCAAAATTGTATTAATATTAAAAACCACAGTGTACTCTTTATCTATTCCATATAATTTTAAATCCTGCTTAGGGGGACTTTAGGATAGTAAGCATACTTTACATATTACTAATGAGTTATGACAATACCACAGATATACCAAAATCTACTGAATGAATCTTATAACTATTAATTTCTTTAGTCATTAAAATGTACTTGGAACTTATATAAACCGCAATATAAGATTAAAATTAAAAAAGTGGGCAAGTGGGTGTCGCTAGTGGTGCCGAACACGGGTATCAACTGGGGATAATTCCCCAGAACTATTTATGTTTGGGTCAGGTGGGCGGGTGGGCGATAAAAAGTCATCAGCCATTAGTGGTATTTAATATATAAACATCATCTTAATTTAAAAATGATGGTAAGTGTAAAGAATAGGCAATAATAGTATGAGTATGGCAGGTCACCAGGCAGTATATCGCGATTATAATGCACTGTTCAAGAATAGCTAAAAAATTTTTTTAAGTAGAGGTGGGTCTCACACCAGAATTTTTTCTCCATAACATAAAATATAGATCGGCGCCCCTGGGTGTCGCTCTGCTGTACGGTATATTACAAGTGGGTCACTGCAGTCATGATCACTGTAGTGGATTGTGTTAAATTTGAATTCATTGATATAATATTATCATGTACAAGAAAAACGTTTCTGAGCAAAAACAGTCAGTCAGCCTATGATATTAGTAAGTATATTTGATGATATTGTGAATACAATTTGAACATTTTATAAATTTTTTACTACAAAATCATTGTTAAATTTTCAACTTGATAAATTTTGCCAAAATTCTAACTTTAAATGCTTGTAAAAAAAAATGATGACTGTATTTTTAATATTTTTCAATTGCTATTGTAACAATATAGCAGGAGCCTTGTATTCAATTTTCAGGCTTTTTGACCCAACAAATAAAACGCAATTTACAATTATTATAGAAGAAATAAAAAAAACCACTAACTTCCTCGCTCCGCTTAAAATCTAAATTTGAAAATTGAAAATATCTCTAAACAACTTGAAAATTGTGTCAAGTATGAGAATAGATCAAATAAACATTGAAATTTGATATGTTTACGGTCATTCGCTTTAGAGTTATACCAAAAACCAAAATTGATTTTGTCTAAAACCAATTTTGTGTAAAAATTTCCTGTTTTCCTAATTTTTTTCGGTGGTTTTGTAAACTACTGGGAATTTTTACCTCCCTAATGCACCAACTTGATTCACTTTCTCATTGAACAAGATATTGAAGTTGAAAATTGAAGCATTATTTAGACTACTTATCGTGTACACAGACACAAACAATGAAAAAAACAAACATCATTGTAAAATCAATACATTCATCGCTCCAAGTCTAAAATATAAAAACAAATTAATATTTATGAAAATATAATTTTTATTTGGTACTTAATAGAAGCTGTAAAATTTGTTTTTAGATCCTTCGAACTTCTGGACATCGCGCCATGTACAAAAAAAAAAAATCAAACTTCTCCAGAACTCCTTTTAAATGTGTAAATGTATAAATTTCTCAATTATTTATCATTTTGTTCTGGTCTTACTAAAAACACAGTTACAACTTGCATTTAGAAGTAAAGTAGTACAAATTACTAAACTGATACTATTTTGTTATTATTTTGATTTCTTTCTAGTCTTATAATAAAATTGAATTAAGTTTCAACATAGGTACCTAGGTAATTATAATTTATTATTACCATTGAAGAAGTAGTTGAAGCAAAACTTTTAGTTTTTTTGGCTAGAATTTGTGCTTTATCTGTTTGTTGATAGTTATTGGATGTCAATGATGATAAAGAACTTAATTGCCACTCTTGTATGTTTGACTGAAGATTATCATAATCCTTACTGGTATCCTTGATAGGTAAATGTTCAATATTTGTATTTATCTTCAACATATTTGTGTTTTTATCCTTCTCAAATTTAGTTAATTGATCGCTTTCTGAATAAAATATTATAGAATTGTTTTTGTTTTAATAACACAATTAAAATTCTAAAAACTTACTCGTTAATATTGTTTCATTATTGGTTTTACAAAGTGTATTTATCTTCAAACTATTCTCAGATTCCCAATCATATCCATTTGTCGTAGTCATACAACCATAATTTTTCTATTTTAAATTCAAGATTTTAATACATATATTAAACTAATACTCATTATTACTCTAGTTAATTATTAGATAAGAAAATATAATGTAAAATTGTATACATACATCATTATTTTGATTTTCATCATCAGATAGCTTCAGTTGATGTTTTAATATTATACTTGAATGGCTTGATTGAGGTTGAGATGATACAGAATCTTCAAATAATGTACTCTGATCTTGAAATTTTAGGTGATTCTTCTAAAAAATAAAGTTACACTGATTTAAAACTAATTGAAAACAAAAATAAATAACTATGATTAATCTTATATTAATTAATTTATAATGTTTAAACCATATGATTAAGAATATTAATATTAAGGTACTTTTAATATGTGTATAATATTGTTTTATTATCATTGAGAGTCCAATTCTGGTTTGTGGTATGTTTCTTTCTAAGCAGGACATCAGCAGTCAATAGCCAGCAGGGCCGGTTTGGGGAATAGGTGATAAAGGTACAAGGCTACAACAGCATCAAGAACTCTTTTTACAGAAGCGGTATTTTATTAATTAATTAGGAAAAAAATATTATACTACGAATTAAATTTATAATATTTTAAAATTTATTTAAAACATTGTACATAGGTACAAGAAAATATAAATTTATCCATTTTAATTAATAGTTGCTTAGCAATAATGCTAGTTTTTCAAGTTATTATTAATAATGAGTAAACTATAGGGCTGAAATGTTGAGGGGGCTGTAGCCCACTTGACATTACATGAAAAGTAACCCGTGGGTTATAACATATGATCAGCCCCCCCCCCCCCAAAAAAAAAAAAACCCACACAGTTACGTCTGTGACGTATACATAGAAATGTGGCTTGGATAGTACCTACATTTTTCTCCCAGGCCGTCCCTGATATTAATGATAAATTTGAAGATGTTCTAAAACAAACAAGACAATTTTCAAAAAAACTGGATGTTTTAAATAGTTAGAACAAGTTTGAGTTTGACGTAAAAAAAAATTTGCATTTAAAATTTAAATCTTATGATAATCCCATGCATTTTATATAGATCTAGTCTTGTAAAAGATACTTTTTAAAGGTATTTGAAATTGAAATATTGTATATTTAAGTACAAATGTAAATACTTTGAAAAAGTATTTATAGATTGGTACTTTCAAATTTTTAAAAATATAGTTTTTCCTTATAAATCAACTAAACCAATTGTTATGTTTTACATTAATTCTATACAGCATATATTTTACACTGCATCATTCAGTGTAACTTTAAACTCTACTGTTTTCTATGTCAAAATATTTGATTATCAGTAAACAAATATACTATTGTGTATATTCTCAATTTATATTTTTATTTCATATAATCAAAATTAAAACAGAAAATATATAAAAACAATTTTTAAAGTATTTGAAAATTATTATTTGATTTTAAATACAAATAGGTACTTTGAGAAAGTACTTAAAATACTTATTTGAGTACTTAAAACTATTTTAATACTTTTACTCAAGTACTTTAAATCACTGAATAGACCCCTAACAACATTTTAAAGTAAACTTTTATTATCTTCACTAGTAGTTGACACTAAAGTTGCTAAATGTCTATGCTATTTTAAGACCAATGTTTATCGTTTTCATTTTTTTACAATATTTGTAATATTAAATACAAATAAGTAATAAGTAATAACTATGAAATGGAATGAAATATTATAAAATAAAAGTCAAATATTGAATTCAATTTTGACATAAATTCTATTGAATTTGAAGAAATAATATTGTTTAAATAAGAAAGAAAGTGATTTACAGGTAATTTTACAATAAGTTAACAGAAATATTTCTTAATATTTATGTAGCATTGATAATTGTATTAGCAGAATTCGTAGCAGTAAATAGTAACGGCAACCATTTATAATATTGTTCTATGACGGAAACAGAGAAAACATTTTCTAAATTAAAATTATAAAAACCCAATTATGATCTATTATCTTATCATGATTTGAATTGAATCTAGTATTTATTCTTTAAAACAGGGATCTTAAACTTTTTAAAGCAGCAGGCCACATATTATTTTTGAAAAATCTCTGTGGTCACATTCTTAATAAAAACATTAAAACATGTACGGAATAATGAAAAACACATGCTATGCTTAACATGTATTTGTGGACCTCAGACCTCTAAGCTCTAATAGTGACAAAGTAAGCCAAAAATTGAAGGCCTCTGCTTTAAGTACACTTTTAAAGTAAAGCTTAAGTTAATTTAAATTCTATTGATACATTTAGTATTTAGTATTCAGTTTCAGTTAGTATCTTAATATAAATGTTATTATAGCAAAAATGATATTATTATAAGAAATATAATACAAATTACAATACTCATAAAATATGTTGACTATAATAAATAAGTAATTAAAAAAATATATTAACAGTTTGAGTAATGAATTATGATTTTAAAGGAAGTGTGCCAATACATATAAATATATAATAAGAATGTTACTCTTTTACTTTTATAGTTTTATGCAGGTCAAAAGCCTGATCAAATTATTAGTCGTAAGAGCAGCAATATTGAATCTTGCTAGTGTTTACAAAATCATTAGTGCCGGCCCTGGTCAGTATTGCTACTATGTATTTACTAAATTATGACAATTAAGACTATTTGCTTCAATTATTAAAATAGTTGATTATTACAAAAACACATTGGTACACATTTTTACTTTCAGTTGAGATATATTGTTCTGATTGTTCAAAGCATTTTGAGTCTTAAATATATTTTTATTTTGATTTATGTTGTCGTTGGAACATAATGTAATTTGAGAACCACATTCCTTTATAACTGATGCATTTTTAAATCTAAAATAAAAATATAATGCATAATATCATAAAACCTAAGTACATAAAAGTAGTATTATAACAAAATTATTTTTTTTCCATAATAACAAAAATGTTTACATTTCCGAACTTGTGAAGTTACAACCATGACGCAAAAAGTCTTTTACACTGACACATCCGGTTGATGGTATTTCATGTAGATCTGTAAAAAAAAAATAAAAAAATATTCAATATTTTAAACATTGTTATATCAATATTTTACTTTTTGAGGATAAAATATTGCTAGGATGATGATTTTTAAGATTTTCATCAACATATTGTACTGCATCATCAAGTTTATTGTCTGTAGGTAAATTTGGAAATTCTACCAATGGATTTAATGCCACGATAGAGTTTTTAATCTTAGTTAGTCGATTTAATACTTGACGAGAATTGTTTTCTATTTCTACAGATATTTGATCAAATGAAATTCCTAAAAAATTAATTTTTATTTAAAATGACAAAAAAAATATACTAATCTAATTAACTCATTTTTAATTTAATGTATTTATTTAAGTACCATCAATGTCGTTCTCTACCATATTGTCGGCTATTTCCAATAGTCTTTTTTTTATTACTTCTTCACTAAAACCAACCATACTGTGTTCTTCAATAAGATCTTCTACTTCACTTGAATCGTTATAATCCAAGGATTTTGTTTTTTCCAACTTGTTTATTATTTTTTGTAATTTACTAATTGATCGATCGCTTAGACAATAGTTTGACGAGGTGTTATCTAACATTCCACATATAATTTTACGTATTTCATGACGAGCAACTATTTTATCATTGGATATTTTTGGCTGAATTACTGAATGGCATTTGCATGTTTCCGGTTCTAATCCAAAAGCGAACTCTTGGTAAGCTACATTAGGTTTATAATTACTAAACATAATATTAAAAAAATTAGGGTCAATAAAATATTTTGGTTTAAATTAAGCATAACTATTAATATTCTATTACCGTAAGAGCTTATTATCTGGTTGTATTTGAATGTTAGTTAATTTTTGAGTGACTAGATCAGCTTTTAAATCAATTCTAGGAATTCGCCGCACCGTTAATTTGTTTACTTTACAATCATTATTATATTTTCCATCTGAAATATTAGCCTCGAAATTCACATTCGTTATACTAACATTTTGCCGGTCATTTTTTGACAACTGTTCAATTGATTTAGAAGAGTCGTTCAATTGATGAGGATTGATCGTTCTACCTAAATATCCCGAACGGTTGTTAAAATGAACACGTTTTTCTTGAATTGAAGACCTAGGTTTCGAAATTATATTTGAATTTTCATTATTGGCATTGATATTTTTACCCTAAAATATATATTAAAATATATTAAATTCATATTAATAATTAAATAATTAATAAATGATTAAAAATAGTTAAGTTCAATTTTTAATCTTACTAAATTTTCTTTAAGATCAGGTTGAAGTCGCCGTACGGTTTTTGATGGAATATCTGCATATAAATCTCTAAATATAAATAATAATGCATTGATTATAATGAATTGAAAATTGCAATTTGTAATTAATAAAATCTACAATTATAATTATAGTTGGTATAATAAAAAATGATATCACTATTTATTCATAAATGTAATTAAAATTATAATTTTTGTTATGAATGAATGCTAATTGTATGCACAGGATTTTTTTTTCTGTTTGCTATAAATTATAATATTATAGCCCTTGCTCGGGACGCAAACGTAAGCAAATCGTAAACAAAAACGTTTTGGCAAAGGTGGGCATTAACTAGTTAAAAAGTTAAAGTTAAGTTAAAAAGTTAATTTTTTTTTTTAAACTTTTTAACTTAACTAGTTAGTTTATTTTCTAATCAACTTATGAACTTATTTAGTTTAATTTACAGTTGAAATAACTTAGCTTTTCTCAGTTGATTTAAAAAAAATCTATCAAGTTAAAAACATTTTGAAATTTTTCGTTTAAACGTAAATATTACTATGTCAGTATAAAATAAAAATAATCCAATACAAAAACACAAACATTTCTGTTCTTTTTCTTGATAACATAATTTTGTGTATATTCATATATTTTATTAAGTTGTAAATTATATATTATACGAGTTGCAAATACAAATGTTTTTAAAAAATTAATAATTTTAAATTACAAATTGACAATTGTTATGTTTTAATGTTATATAACTTATGATATATATGAAGCCATGAAGGCCATGTACTCATCTTGCCGTATTGACATTCAATTGCTATACAACATAAAAAAATGTATTTGTTAAATTATTAATTTGAGATGAGTATAGTTTAAATTGCCTAGTATAAGTAAAAGGGTATACAGTGCACATCATGATAAAAGTTCAATAAAATTGTTTTTTAAATTTATAAATTAGTAGGGATGGACCGATATTAAAACCGATATTGGTGGTATCGGGTTTATCGGTATCGGTTTTTTTTTTAAACCGATATTTGAACCGATACCAAAAAAAAAAAAACCGGTCAAGTGCGAGTTGGACTCGCGCACCGAGGGTTCCGTACAAACCTGTAGGTATATTGGTATATAAGTAAAAGTTCACCCATCACGACAATCGAGTCATAGTTATGGTATTTTTATTGCAAAATGAAATTTATAACATCAAAATAAGGAAAGCTGGAGGATCATAAATTAATGACAAAGGTATCTTTATCGTTCCAGTAATCCTTCATTTTATATTACATCTATCATTTATTTTATAAATTTTACTTAAGTAAAAAAATATGTGA
>NC_042494.1:152733572-152778408 GCF_005508785.2 Acyrthosiphon pisum
AAATGGCTGTATCTTTGATTGCGTTAGCTTAGAAGTTTGATTTTCTACTGCTTCCAGGGACAGTAGACTGAGTATCATATAGAAATTTCAGTTTGATACCTCCACGTGTTCCTGAGAAAAACGGTCTTGACAGACGGACGGACGGACAACAAAGTGATCCTATAAGGGTTCCGTTTTTTTCTTTTGAGGTACGGAACCCCAAAAACTAAATCTATCAGCATAATAGCATTGATTATAAATTGTAATAGTTAAATGTAAAATTATAATAGTATTTCGGTTGATAGTATCGGTGATATTTAATATCGGTTCATTGTTTATGCTGAAATGTTGGTTTTCAAATATATTGGGTATCGGTTTTTTGTCGGTTGCATATATCGGAATATCGGATATCGGTAAAAAGAGGTATCGGTCCGACGGTCCATCCCTATAAATTAGAAACTAGAAAGACACATTCACTCTTTATGTGATTTACATTCTAATTAAAAAAAATAGATTAACTTTTTTTAAACTGAGTTAAGTTAATATTTTTTTTATATTAACTTTTAACTTATCGAGTTAAACTTATAATTTGTTAACTGTTATCTTTTAACTTATCGATCTTGTATCCTCTTAACTTAACTTAACTTGAGTTAATTATTTTCATTAACTTGCCCACCTTTGCGTTTTAGAGTACGAGACGAATTTCATTTACACTGAATAGCAGTTTATTTAGGGATAGGTTCTCAAACTTATTGAACAGCCCAAACTTGAAAAAATTCAAACTATTCAGGAAAGATTAAAAAGTTTAATATCGTTATTATACCTAAAGTTAATTTATATTTTATAAAGTATAAATAGCGTTACGCACGTACCCTAGAATATTATTTTTATTTATCGTATTTGCCTTAAATATATGAGTTGAAACAGGATATTCATAAGGGTTCTGTTTTAAATTAAAGTGGATTAATATATAAATACATTTTAACTTTCAATGTTCAGAATTATTCCAAAAAGTCTGAGTTCGTGAAAATTGAATTCTGACCTATCCCTAATTCCATTTATTCTTACCGTCGCCGGCTCGAACCGCTCTGAACGCGAACGCGAACACTTGTGTTCGATTATGTAAATACCTACAAATTCGCGTTCGCGGCTTTTAAACGCACCTTAACGAGCATCGAAGCATGTGCCATAGCCCATAGAATAGAAATATATATTATACTTGCATACAGATACAATTAAAAACAACCTTTCAACTATGTCACTTGTGATATCTGCAGACTGACACCTTGGCAATACTTTTTCATGTAGATTTTTTAAATACAAATCAGTTTCTCTGGCCTTCTTTTTGGCTTTATTAATCAATGTAGACGCATTCACAAAGTCGTTCTTGACCATTTCTTTATTGATGCTGACAACATTATTCGTATCAAATTGGTATCCCTAAAAAATGTGTTAACAAATTTAAGAATGTAAAAAAACAGTGTTAATTTTGTTTTACATCACCACAATCGTTTATTCGTTTCTATATAATATATCAATTATGTATATATATAAACGATTTCGTTTAATTATAATTTATAGCATTACTTATTTACCGTTATTTACTTATAATATACAGTATGTTAATTAATTGGAAAGTCAATAATCTGTAATCCGAAATATAAGACAGATATTGAAGTGGATTTTTTTTTAAATGTAATATGTAGGTAACTAATAGCCTCACTTTTACCGTGGTTTAAAAAAAAAAATTTTAATAGGCTGTCTTTTTTTGATTTTTTAAAAATTAAAAAATGGCCATTTTATTGTAGTTATTTATTTATAATATTGAGGAAAAAGCAATTTTGAAATCGATTGCATTTTGAATGAATGGAAGAAACTTCTATTTTCAAAAACCGATGGCATAATATTGTAATATTGTATGGTTTTCACGCTTTGATAATAAATGAAAATCCAATAGATAATAAAGAACACCCTACGCGTCGATATTTTATGTAATATTTTTTATCTATTTTATAATATTGTTCAAAATATCTATCTGTGCACTGCTGTACACAAGTCAGTGTTATAGACCCTTGATCTTTGTATATTATGTAACGGAATTAGAGCTATAATTAAAATATGTGCGAGATATTCTCAGACACTTTAATTTCATTACAACATTTAAAATTTTAAAATTTCATTTTTTATTATGCCTATAAAATTGATTTGTGCATAGCAGTTCATTATTTTATAAATTATTATAAATAACTCTACAAAATTACTATTTTCGAATTTTTAAAAACCAAGAAAAGCTTTTGAACCTTTTTATGAAGTTTTTTTTAGAACATGGTAAAAGAGCAAATTAGTTATATAACTTATTTATTACATTCAAAAAATTGCACTATGATATCTGCAATTATATTTCGAATTAGAGCTATTTGGTTGTACTTACTTTCCAATTAATAACGTACTGGTCGTACTGTAAAAGCGTGTGTCGTGTTACCTATAGTATAATAGTATATAATATATTCAATATTATATATATATAGTATATACCTTTAGTTTTGAAAATGCATCGTAGGGGTCCGATATTGTAGTAACTTCGGATATTGCGCCTAGTAAATTTATGTTTTGGCTTGTGTCGCTGAAAAAAAAAACAAATTATACGAAATTAAAACAAAATAATTAATGATGATGATAAAGTATGTCATCAATATATACAATAATAATTTAGTTAGAGTAATATTTATGTTTAATTATTAGTTATAAATAGTTACAATACGATAAATAATTTTCAAATTGATTGCTACTTGCAGCATATTTTATGATATTATCTTATATAAGTCATAATAATATATGCACATGCCTTTTAACTATATATAATATATAATATACAGCAAACTAGCGGAGGCTTTTTTAATGGGTGTATGTATTTTTAAAACTAGCCGATATGTTGGTGCGCGCGCGTGTGACAGTCATTATAATATGTTATACGTTATAAACCTATGCCAGACACTAAAACGCGTTTTTTTAATATTTGTTTATAGAATTAAATACGTTAATAAAGGTTACTCGAGTAAAGAACATTAAGGTATCGAGACGTTCGCTAAAATACAGCTATTATTTACATGCGTGCGGGGCGATGTCGGTTAATTAATTAATTATATTATTATCAATGGGCTAGCGTAGAGTGAAAATCGTCAACCACCCGGAGATAATTTACAATATACAAATACCTATTAAGTACGAGTTATTATTATTATAACTCGTTTCCGTGTGTAAAATGACAAAAACGCAATGAAAAATATTACGGTGCACGTCTAATATATGTGTGCGTGTAACTGTATAAATATGTTAAACAATAGAAACTATTATATATTTATATTATTCTCGAGGTCGTCCCGCGAAGGTCGTATGACGTATATATATTAAGATTATTTACACATTTCGGAGCTTCGCACAAAACGTACACACACACACATACACTCGAGAGTTCGAGACCAATGAACTCGTAATGCAACGTCCGGGAGCTTGACCTCCGACCAAAAGGCCTCCTCCATACGTTCAGTCGATCAATATAATATGAAATACGAACTACGAAGCCCGCGTTTTTATTTTTCATACGAAATATAATATAATAAATAACAGTGACGTCACTTCCCCCAGTATATCGTCCCTGCCTTCACTCTAAGACATATTGACAATATATTTATTACCAACTGTATTTGTATATACTTTAATTTGCCACCCAACGTTTCATCGAAACATCTCAGTATGAAATCAAATATTTTATGTAAGATAAGAGATAACTAAATAAATTACTGCTGTTAATTTTAAACAGACGGATTTTATAACAAGGCGCATTGAGTATGCAAATTTAGTGCATCGACATGTATCGAATAAACGAGTCGATACTCCATAATACCAATTTTACCTAATTTTCAGGGGTGTCTGATCGAGATTCGTACACAATATAATATCGTTTCATTATTTCAGAAATGAATTACAGCAGTTGTTTGAAGTTTAAAACTTTAAAATATGAAAAATATAATTTATTTAGGTTATTTGATTTTTGTTTAAATAAATGACATCATTTATTGACGTCTGTTTATTATATAAACAAACGCAACATCACCCGTATCGCCCTACAGGGTCGTCGAATCCTTTAAATGTAAATGCCATAACTCAGAAGACCCTGTATATAGCGTAGTGTTTTGTTTCATTCAACCCGCGTGTTTATGTGTGTAGAAGCAACCGGTCGTGAAATGTGCGGACATGTGTTGTAATTATAATCCATAGGAGGAAACTAGGAAACTAGTAGATAAGTTAATTATATCGATGGACGCTAAAACACGAAATTTGGAAATCGATAAAAGCCACCCCGATGGCCCGGACGGTACAACATCATAATATATACATATCGTGTACCCAAGATAACGGCCTTTTTCCATTCGCCAACGCAGACCTCACGCCGTTGTATTGATCTTGCAAGACTTCAGGGGCGGCCGCGGAGCGCCTGTGTCGTTGCGAGACAAGAGCTCAGCGTATTCCCACTTGTTAATTATCACTAATTTTTGGAGGGCGACCAAACGTGTATTCGGCGCCGAATCAATATTATATCATTTATACCGTTGATATAAGAAAGCAAACTACGCAAACATTGGATTATATACACCTTTATGGATATACATAAATATGTACACACATGCGCGCGCGTGCGCAATATTCAAGTTTACTGTCTTTTGTACATGTTAGAGAAAGGTACCCATATAAAAATTAAACACTACGGAGAGGATCGAGATGCGTGGTTTCGCATATAACATGACGTGTCGAACACGTATATCATATACACGTGTTTTTTGTTTATGTATCACAATTATACACGCATAGTATACTACTATACAGCGGCCGCATAGTGAATACGCACATTATAAACAAATAGGTTACGTACACCTATTATCGATGACTTAATTGGCAGGGTATAATGAATTATTCATTACGAATAATTGTGGCTCCGAAAACCACCCTTTTCTCTTAAAAAAAAAAAGTAAAGTTATAAAATAACAAACTATATTTGAGGGTCATTTATGTATCAGTTTTATTAGGTAGTCATTAAAGAAAAAAAACATTTAAGTACCTATAGTATACATATAATTATTTCCAATGTAGGATATTGGATAATATTGTTTTTATGCATACCCGTCATCGATCGATTGTCATGACATTGGAAAAGTCTTTTTAACATGGTCGGGGCTTAGATTACGCGTATATTGTCTATACATAATCTATACATATTTACATATTGTATTGAATGTATTGTTGTATTTTTGCGCTGATATCATTAAACTGGGCGGTACGTTTTTGACGCGAACAGAATCGCATATATACAGCGCCGCAAAACACTTACAATACCAAACCAGACCGAGGTTGACTTCCCGTCTATCTCTCTATAATTAAAAACTTGTCTATTTCGGTCCAAAGAGTCTCGGTTGCACCAAGAATTTCTAGCGGGGGGGGGGGGGGGGGCGAAAGACTTGTCATGCGTACATAATTATATATAAACATACGCACACACGCACACAAGTTTATAAACGGAATCTCGGGGCTGGAAGCCAAAAATGTGGCAGTGACGTAACCCGACAAACAGCTAGACGACGGTTTTGTCTCATCCTCACGCGACGGTACGACGCACACGCACAATCGCCGCTACGGTGAAATAGAAAAAAAATTTGTTTAATTAATGTGTAGGTAAGTACTATAAACGTTGATATAAAACGCGTGGGTGGTTGAAATTGGTAGATAATTGAGAGGGGGACTTGGGAGAGGCTTAAGTTCACCGAGGATGTTTTCATAAGCCCCCCTCCTCTCAGAAGGTTTAGTTCGTTTCTATATAACTTATGATAATTATAGAATTATAATATTTAAATAAACATTTACCTACCTATGACCTATCACTTGCTATTGATTTACTTTATTTACGTGTTTAGGGGCAACATTTGAGTCAAGGTTGAAGCCTGCTTTATATTGAATATTGCTAAATGGTCAAAATGTCAAGCCTTTCCCTGCTTGCAACCCAATGACCGGTTTAATATATACGGTACATCATCAGTGGTTAAAAAATCGTTAACTCGTTGACCATGGAAAACGGCGACGGGAGTATTCGCGTGACGTCAAAGCTATAATATCAGACGACAATAATAATAATAATTATATAAGCGTTTTTCCCGATATACGTAATTTCTCGGAGATTCAGTCTAAGAAGACAGCCGGTATCACCTCACACTGTAAAGGTGGCGGGCGGACGTTTGTACGTTTGAATTTTGCGCGTGCGCATTATACCAAAACGCGTTTACCATATTATAGCTTACTTTTGACTGGTAAGAAAACTCTGGGGATTAAGTTTAGTCTACTTAAACTTACGAATTGTTTTCCGTTATACCGCGACTTGTTTATAATGTATGTAGATAGATATGGTCTACCCAACAGTACATAATGAGAGCAATTTCCTCGTGGGCCGTGACGTAAAATCGATAAATGCGGAAACACGCAATTCCGCCTGTAGGAAACGATGATAACTATTTGATATTTCGTAGGTACAATGTTGTACTGTCGTCATACTATAATCTATAGAAAATTACAAACTACTTTCGCTTTTTCTGGTTTTGGTTTGTCTACGACCAAATTAATTTAATATTATATACCTACTGTACGAGTTATACATCCACATTTCTTGGAGCGCCTCATATTTAAATGATGCATAACCATTTGAGCCAGTGTTCGAAATGGAAAAATAAAAAAAGATGGACCTTAGAGTTCAAAAAAAAATAGGGTGATTTAAAACTATTTAACTCAACCTACATTTTATTTCTATTAATCAAATGTACCTACTACCTATACTATTTTTTATTTTTTAAATTGTATCTTTAGCTAGTTTTTGTCAGGGGCGAATTAAGTCCATGAAAACGGAAGTTGGGTCACATGTGCACAAGGGATTTATTATTTTGCTATTTATTATTATTTATTAGACACTCGTATACATACATTACTCTTGATATAAAGTAGGTGTCTATACCTACTATTCATACAGTATCAAATTAAATGTTGTCTGCAAATGTAGGGTATGGGGGTTTTTCTACTATTTATGCAGTATCATAATAAATAATAATAGTAAGTTGTATTGAATTCAAATTTAATTTGAACATTTTATTAAAAAAATTTTTTTACAATTTAAAAGTTATAAAAATAATATAAGTAGGTACTGCATAGTGCATTACCTACGGGATAAACATTATTTCATTAAAAATAACGTACCCATGCAAAAATAATTAGTAGGTAGGGGTAGGCACTCTTAAGATATAAAAAATAATAGTGGATCTCCCACAACCATTTCGAGCACTGGTTAGTGATTTTATCGAACGAATGGCAACGCCAACTCATCGTCATAAAAAAAATAAACTCTGTTAGATATATAAATTCGTACACTGCAGCACATTTAAAATTTCAAACGTTTAGTTCAATCGTTTTAAAATTTCTTATATATATAAATACATTATAATATATAATATAGTATTGTTATAGTCGATAAGTGACATGATTACATGTCAACATGTACAGATATTATTACATACAGACACACAGTATCTCCTATATATCAGATAATAAGTAGGTAGGAGATACTATATTAACTATTAAGTAAACGTATTGTCGTCTTTCATTATAGACTATTATAGTGTATACATTATACATATTTTATACCTACAACAACAACAATAATATTATATACAGTATTATAGTGTACTGAGTAGTGACTTATAGTGAGTACCCATACACGAAACAAGCGACTCGTATAGAATAACATAATAGAATATCATATTATACAATCGACACGGGTAAAATTCATCATAGTTATGACCACGATAATAGATAAGATAAGATAAGATAAGGTTAACTATAATCATGATTATGAAACACTCATACACGCGTCTCTGAGTATAAGAGAATGTGACAACTGACGACTACGAGAACAAAATATTTATCTCAAAATTAAAATGTTGGATGTTAAAACGGACTAACGGAGACAATAAATTTTTAAGTAATCAAAACGAAAACATTTCGAGGGTCGTCTTTATTCTCAGTAATGTTTACAAAATGTTGTCGAAGAAAACGAAAACAAAATCAAAGAACACGAAAACTGAAATATTTCATTATGACGATTGACGACAACTTCTGGGTTAAAATCTACTCATGTAAATACACGTAACAAACAACAATAATATGTATATACTACATTTTGATGATATTTAAAATATTTTAAAATGAGGTCGACGAAAAATAATATTAAATAAGAACTACACATCACCATCATTGAAATGTGCCGCGGCGTACAATATCCATGTTCATAATATCAATCATAATAATAATATGCACAAATGTAAACACATTACACACACACAGGCATTATACGTACCACCTTTGATTATACATAGTACTATGTATGGATTATCTAATATAGTAAGTACTAGGTAATAGGTATAGGCGTTTGACAATTTTAATTGGACCAGTGTTGCGTTTTTCTCGACGAATTTTATAATCTGAAATCATTTGAGTAAGGATTTTTGGTGATGAATTTCGGGAGGAAAAAAAATTAATAAATTATTAATATTAATAACAGCTAGGTACGCTGTATAATATGATTGTGGTACGGATAAAACCATTGCTGATCGTAAACAACTTTTAAATATTTCAATATTAATATCGTTGTACACCAGATGAATGACTATATTATACCGTAGTCACGGAAATCCCCGATCACGCATGCATACACATTACGCATACCTCATATTATCATCATACAATTATACAGGAAGAATCGCGCGGGAAAAGTCCGCCGCGACGACCCGCCCTGTATATTCGCAGTGTTCCGGCACGAATTACCAATAGTGTACGGCACTACGGTGTCGGTGTGCATATAACGACGACAATATTTACAAAAATGAATAATCGATAATGTTTATGTAGCAACCACTCAACTCGGTGTAATATTATGATAGGCACGTAAAAATACGAATATTAAAATCGTGCCGGCCGGCGTCCGTCTTTAAAGGACTTACCAGGTCATAAAATCATAATATTATATTCATACTGCCAATAGTGCCAGTTATAAATGTGTAGCGCACGATGTAAAATGAAAATGTAGGTAATTATTATTTATTTCTATAAGTACCTATAGTTAGTAAAAAGTATAATAATTTCGGTCCATATTGTCTTGAGTAAATACTTGATTGTGTTACGCTTTGGTGTTTTAAGTATAGTCATATAGATACAAAAGAAATTAGTGATGCTCGGATATGTGGTTTACATAGGTAAATAATAACACAATTGTAGAACATTCAAACATTGTTGTCTCGATTTAAGTTATTGGCTGATAGTATATCACTATTCGGAGCTGGCAATTAGGTAATTGAACAATCGAACCCTCGAAGTAGATATCATATTTATCGTTATTTATTGTTGTTGTACGCAATATAAGTATATAACAATATGTGCGAGATACCTCATATTTATTTAATTGTAAACAGTACTACTATATAATTATTATATATAATCAATATTATAACTATCCAACCATACTACCATTATAGTAAGTATTATACAATTTGGTTGTAAAAATAATTTTCCTGAAGGAAAGTGAAAATCACACGCGTGTCGTGAAATCAGCTCCCCCCAAACTATAAACGTCTTAAATATTTGCAGCTACCGGTGAACCTATATGTTATAGGTAACTATAGTTAACTGGGACTTGCAAGGTAAGTAGTGTGTACGACTGCAAAATTATATTAAAACCATTTTCGGCACGACCATCATTACTAATAAATTATAATCATTGCATGACGTATAAAACGGGTAAATATTATATTATAATATTATATACCGCCATGATTATATCAATCGATACACGACTAGGTGTCAGGGGAGGGAGAGTGTCGGTTTTAATGTCGTATACGTTTAAAAACAGCAACAGCCCGGCAGCGACTCGACCCTTTATGGCGCGCTTACACAATATATATATTATGGCGATGCCGCCGCCGCCGATCAATACTATAACGTACCAACCCCTCCTCAGCTAAAATGCTTGTCTCGCGTGTAGTCAGCGGCGTTGGAGGCGTGTACGAATACGCAATATTAAATTAGGTATTATAATGTATAATACACGAGAAGGTCTTGCCGTGAAGCACGACGAGGTTTAGCCGCGGTGACGTCACTCGAAAGTCTAGCGTGTGGATGATGTGACGACTACAACTCAGTACTCACTACACTAGCCGTCAGTTTTTACACACGCAACGAAACAAACCCCGACCATCCCTGCGTAGTATCGCACCGTCACTCGTAAATATTAGCGTTTAAATTTTCATTCATGGACGGAATGTTGCGTACTTGCGTGTATATAATATATAGAAATTAGAAGTCCCCGAGGACATATACACGACGCGATGGAGGAGGAAATGGCACCGTGCGATTCTCGTCACCTGAGAAGATTTCGCCTGGATATTGATTAATCAAAAATGTTTTAACGTGTAAAATCGTGTCGATTACTGCACAAAATTTGTCCATGAACAAACATTATAGCGACAAAAGTGCAGCAGCGTAGACAATTCAAAATAGTGGGTACGGGCGTATGGCGAGTGCGAGACGTAGATATGAAGTATTCAACGCGGATAAAATGTTTGGACGCGATCCAACCGACCTCCACGTGGGCGAGTTTTATTTCACGACTTCAACCGAGAATAACAACAACTTTTGGGTAATACAAAGTTAGCTGCAACGATATCGGGCAGGCAAACATTTTTTTTTCTATTAAAATATGTTACCATAACGTACCATAGATTTTAAATTTTTTAAAAATTTTCAATTTGATACGCGAATATGCAATGACTAGTGTTTTGAATAAAACGACAAAAAAAATCAATAAACATACAATATTAGGTATGCACAATATATTATACCTTGGTAATAAAATATTAAACGTTTCCGATGATTACCGATTTGTATTTTTTATTATTATCATTTTTCTTATTAAAACACATTAGGGAAGAGGCGGCGGGTGAGGGAGAAACCACAAAATCTAGTACGATAATATTTTTGACAAATATATACACGCACGAGATGCAAACAAGCGAGATTGTGAGTTCCTTTACAAAATATAATCTCCGTTCGAAAACAAAAATGTCAAACGTAGTTTCAACACTACCGGCCTAAATATTAATCATAGAGTACATAGTTTAAAGCTAAAAAACAGTAATATACATTTTGTGCACTTAAGATTTATATATATTATACATATACTTGCTTTGACTAGCACAGTCTTAGGACCGTTTTTCTTAATAATTGTTTTACTTAAAAAATGTAAAATACAAACACGACTTGACTCAGTCTTGACGCCAAATATTGCTTCCTTTCGTATCCCTTCTACGTCCCGTCGACGTCGAACGAGCCAACGGGATTTCGAAGGAAAACGGTAGGGAAACAAAAACATAACAAGGCTAAAATTATTCTAAATTTCACCTAAAAAGTAAAAATAAAGGACTGCCCCTACGGGAACGTACAATACCGTTATAATAGCTATTGGCATTTTCACGTAACGTAATAAAATTATTTATACATAATGTAATATACAGTGGGCTTAATAAATAAATGCATATTTTACACCCGAGGCCTCGATCCTTCCAGGCCTAGAAGTCTGATAATCTGATAGGATCCGTAGGTGGTGAAGTTTCATATTATGATTATGTGAAACACGTTTACAGTATATAATATATGACATAATGATAATAAAAATAAAAATAATAATAATTATATAATTTATGAGTCTCGTTCTTTTTTCACTTTGAATTCTTCACCCAGTATGGTGGCTATCTCGCCTTGCATGAAAGCCCAGGGCACGTTTGAATTGGCCAGCGGACATTTCTCGCCACTCGGACAATACACCTGCGAAAAAAAAAACATGCAAGTTATAAAACAAAAAACAAAAACCAAACAATGAGACGTTCAAGGTCATCAACTTACCTCGGAGCCGGCCCCCTGTCGCTTGATGCTGTCCCTCGAGCACGGGAAACAGAACTTGTGATGGGGAACGGACGGGCACTGGACAAAGTGTGTGTCTTCCAACCGCTCTTGGCACAGCGTACACTTGAGTGTAGCTGTATTGGCGGCAGCTGCCGCAGCAGCCGCCGCTGCATTCGTCAGAGGCACGGAAGGCGGCACTTGCGGCAACGTCGGTGTGGTGGCGTCCATAGGGGTTCCGGGTGCGATGCCGTCAGAACCGCCGCCGACCGGAACCGATGCGTTCAACGCGTTCCCTCCACTGGTGCCGTTGGCGGCTGGACCGCCGACGCCGCCCGGGCCGTTAACGCCGGGACCGTTAACTCCAGGGACACCGGCACCGGGAGCGCCGCCACCGTTGGCCTCACTCGACGTTACAGTTGTGGAGCTGACGTGACGGCTTCCGGATGATCTACGTCCGCTGGACGAACCGCCTACAAAACGCGACTTGTTAAAGAAAAAAAAGGATGGCAAATCAACAAATCTACTTCAAGCAACAAAAACTAGAGTACGGTAGTAGGGAGAACAGAGGTCTCTAGGATAAAAAGTATCAGGAAATAGTATCGAGGGAGAGGGGAGTCAATGTGTTTTTTTACTTAATGTTATTTTAACAGAAATTATTGTATCTCAAAAATAATGTCAAAATTATTGAAATTTTTTATAACCCCCACCGGCCACCACACATGAGATTATTATTCATAGAACCTAAATAACAACATATTTTTAATACAATAATTGAATTATTTTAATATTAAATGACAATAGCTTTAATGTGATGACTGACAACAGTCTTGAATTCTTTAAAGATCTTTAATTTCACTGAGACTTTATTTTATAGACTTTTTTCCTACTTTCCGATTGAAGGAGTAGCGCGCGTATAAGGCGGCATGACGTGTTATTAATTTTCCCACGACCGCGACGGCTGGTTATGATACTCGGGTCCACGACACATGGTACAACATTAAAAATAAAACCTATACAAATTCAATTTTCTCATCAGAGACGGGAGTAGTGTACACTATTTAAAATTATTGTTTTTGAAAACACTAACACTGTTTTGTTTCGACTTTTTAGTCACACGATAAGCATGGAATATCATAAATCTCTCTACTTTAAGCAAAAATGCATGTACGATACATAGTTGTAGTGCGCGAAAAGGGCTATACGCGGTAACACGTTTCCCGGCAGCACTTATAAACGATATTTGAAAAATACGTTTATCGCGTAACGTCTGGTTGGCAATGTGTCAAAATAATGTTACCACAACATTAAAACGGTATAATATTGTTATTACTTATTATTAACGGTGCTGTTGTGGCATTCGTATACAGGTCGTGGACGCGACGTTGAAAAATAGCCATTCGCATTTTTCAGCGTTTTACGGTTTTTTTATCCCGAAACACGCTGAGATAAGCATTTTTGACCAATATACAAGTTATTTACTATTTTAAGAAATTATATAATGAATCCGCGATAATTTAATCCGTTGTATAATCAATATTTATTGCCATTGATAAAAAAAAATGCACGTGCGAAAAAATAAAATATGATATGTCGTAGGAATTTTTGAAAACGACTAATTTAACGTTTAACTTTTAACTATTAAACGCGCGACCAGATAAGATTTGCAACAAAACGAACAATCTATACATATTTTCATTGGCGTACCATTACTACGTGGACGAAGTATTCGAACAGATACAATTTTAATTGGATTTAAAGAATTTCCTACCAATGTTGTGCCGGCTGCGTCGAACGGCGCGCGATAAGATATTATTATGGTACTATTTTCAACCGGCCGTATAAATACTTGAACTATGCGTGCATGATAATAAATTCGACGGAAAGCTATCGATCTATAAATACGAGTACCTAATCTAACAAACTGTCACATGCACAGATTGATAAGATGAGCATTTAAAGTGCACATGAAAGAGAGATGTACACTCGGTCTTATCTGACCTGGTGGCCCCTGTATGTTAGAACCCACTTAACGGAACGCGTGTTATATCAGCTCAACAACAAAATAAGATTCAGACCGACGAGAAATAATGAAATATAGAATTCGTTGTTATTATAAATGTACTGCTAAAGAAATAATTAATAAACCGTAGGTTTGTATTTAAAGAAGGCAGCACTATTCAAAACGACTGGTGCGTTTGAATCAATACAAAGGCGTGACACCGTGGTGGTTTGGTAACTGTTGACTGTTGTAGTGGTTGAGGGGGCGAGTGCCGAGATAACCAAAAATCTAAAAATTCTGTGGAGTGCAATAAACCCGTGTGCCGTCGAACAATCGATACATTTAAAACATCCCCCTCCCAAGTGACAAATTGATGGATGGATTTGGCGTGTAAAAATACATACCGGTGGAGTTTGGCGAGTGTTGAGATCCTCGAGATGCGGACCTGGGACCACCGGGCGCCTGGGCGGTGGGACCGGGCGGACTGCCGCGGGCACTCTGCGGAGAACCGGGCGGCAGGTTATCGGCGACGCTCATCAGCGCCGCCATCGGGTTGCTGGGCCCGTTCTGCTGGTTTTGCGCGCCCGGCTGCCCGCCGCCGCCGGCACCGATCGTCTGCATGGACGGCGGTCCGTCCGTCGGCGACCCGGTCGTCCGGCCGGCGGCCAGTGGTGATCCAGCCGCCGGTCCGTTGCCGTTGGTCATGCACTGTTGTGCCACGGCGGCCGACGCATATCCACCTGGCGCACACAAGGGACGGTCAGTAAAAATAAAAATAAACAAAAAACAGACAAACAAAAACTGGCCTGTTAGTCCAAAAGATAAGAACGTGTAGTAAGATATTGCCAGAACAGGCAGTGCATATTATAATTCATAATAGAAACAAATAGTTAGTAAGAAGAATGAAAGAAGAAAAAACCCAGAGCCGACTGTGGCTGTTTGAATAAGATTTTATGATAAACCTATTTTATTTTTCCACTCGCATTCAATGAAAACGCGTTTATATTTTGAGGATCCCTTTTTCGACCACGTGTTATTTTGTTTTTTAATAGGTCATTGACGACAACGACGACGACGACGGTTACCACACCCCGATCGGTAATTCACGCAAGAATGCACGCGAAGCGAAATATCCGCATTCTAGTCAAAAAGCACGAAAATGCACCACCGATCAGCACCCGTTATTTCCACCCGCCACCACAACAACCCACCTGGTACGCAAACAACAATCAATCACCACTACGATGGGGGTGAGGAACAGGACGATCGGATCATCCGATGAGCGATTGTCGTAGAAAATGTGCGCAAGCGCAATGGAACGTATTACGTGCGCGTGCATGTTACGTCACTAGACTCGTTGTATACGAGTAACGTTGCCAAATCTATAAGCGACCGACCGACCAACCCACCCTCCAGAAACGTAAAATAAATAAATCCGGATTTCATACTTTCTCAAATGTTTTTTTGTTCCACCACCAAGGTCATAGTTCCAAAGAAGAAGGCGGATTTTGAATATCGATCGCACGGTAAATCACTTCTCAAATGTATTAATATAGTGGCCTGCCGGTTGAACCAGGTCGGGGAACTAGATCCCATGACGTCACGGCCCATTCGTCAGCCGACGTATTGTTGTTGGCCGTCGTCCGTCGACGAGTGTATTATTGACGATCTCGATAAGCTCACGCCCCCAACCATTGCGCGCGACCGCTCGACGCTAAATATAACCGCTCGCTAGCTTTATAAAATTACTACGTCACAGAAAAACGTCCGCGATAATGAATATAAATCCTTCGGTTATAGTAGTATAATGCCCAATATACATTTATGTAGGTAAGAAAGGAAATAATATTTATTTTTTTCGAAAATAAATAAAATAATAATGATTTCGGGATGCATAACACGGCGATCATCTACATAGCAATGATGTCGTCGTCGGACATTGCAATCACCACACTACCTAATGCCGGAAGATTTGTTATAATTTAATATGAGGTGAGGACACTTACTGGATGTCTTAAACGTGGATGTGTCGAACGATGTTGTCCTGATCGGGTGTTTAGTTTCGGCTTTGAACGACCGCTCGACGAACGGCACGGCAAGACTGACTGCTGGCAATGATTCGCCCCTCTGTAGCGGCGGTCGCTGCTGCTGTTCTTCCATCATGCGCTTGTTGCTCTCAGAGTGGTGATCATCGTCATCGGCTTGCGTGCTCAGTCCGCGTTTCAGGCCCTGGCTGCCTGCTTGGGCCCGGCTCGGAATGTGATGCGCCATGTGTTGCTGCTGCTGCTGCTGCTGTTGTTGCTGCTGCTGTTGTTGTTGTTGCTGTTGCTGCTGGCTCTGCGATAAGCGCACCGATGTCCGGCTCATAGCCACCTCGTGGTCGACAACGTGACCCCCACCCGGCCTACCAGGATATTCCATAAGCGTCGACCTCTGATGGTGCAGGGCCGCGTAGTGAGACGTGGCCGCGGCAGGCGGCGGGGGCGGTGGTGGTTGTTGTGTCTGTCGTGCGGCCAACTGGTGTGCTTGCGGTGGCAATCCCACCACTTCCAGAGTACCGTTCTCGTGTCGATGCGAGTTTTTCGGGTGGTGCGCGTTGACGGCGTTGGAACCACCGCCCACGGCCGTGGATCGGGCTGATTCCTGGAATCCATGAGCCCGTTTCATTTGTCTGGCCGTTTCGATCACTAACTCAATACGGTCGGCTCCTTCGTAGTTGACACACCCGCGGCACACGGGCTCGGTGAAATCGTGCAACATTGCCCACGGCATGCGGGGTAAGTCACACAAGTAACAGTGTTGTCGCTTACCCATCTGCATGGTTACGGATTTCTTAGATGTGTGCGCGTGGTCTCAGTAGAAGTCGACAGGTATTATTTACCAATACTGAACACGCGATGATGTTGTTGTTGAGCAGTTGTTGTATTTGCTTTCAATAAACGCCACTCGATAAAAATCCATATGATCAAATTTAATTGTAAAAAAAACACGAAAAAACAAAACTAATAGTAATAATAATAATAATCAGTACGCGAGAGAACACGGACAACGGATACCACGACCGCGTACACGGGCACGTACACACGGAAACTGAACATAACAGCGACACACAGCAAGCGCGATGAACAGCCGTAGCGGAGTGACGTCGCTGCGGTGATGGCGAGAGTTGAGGGGGGTGTGACCGGTCATAGGACGGGATCAGTGAGGGGAGGGTGGTGTCGGTGCCCGTGCGGGCGCGGGCACAACGATCGTGTGCGTGTGTCGTTGCAGCGCTGCCAACCTTTCTTGGAATGTGGTGTGGAGAGTGCGGGGTTTCAGCGGCGCGGCCAATGAACAACCGGCTTCTCTGGAGCTCGACGCGCGCGTGACGTATCTACTAAACTCGTACGTGAGAGCGAACTTCCAGGACGCGCATGCGCCGGCAATCACCGCCGTAATCGTCGTATTTTATTTTTATCATTGATCCGAAAACCCCGCGCGCGCGCACCGTCACGAAAAACACACCGCGCATGCCGACCCTACTCTTCCACTTATCCATCAACCGGGTCAGACGTCGTCGGCGATGCCCTCGGAGTACGGGTGTTGTCGGGACGCGGGCGGGGAAGGCAGCGAGGACACAGCGGCTCTGCGTGTTGTTACGGTCGTTGGCCATGGTGTGTCGGTGGGTGGGTGACTGGGATGGAGAATACGTCACGCGAGATAAAAACCGAACCGCTCGTTGTTCGAAAATATGCGCGCGCCGGTGCAGAGGAACAACGGTGAATAATGAGCAAAGAAAAAATACACAATATCGAATACATTCACACAAACGCCCGACAGTGTAAACGATATCGTCAAGTATCAATAACTGCTGCTTACTCTGCTATAACGCCCCCGACGTCAGATATATGTATTGTATAATGTATGTAGTAACGCGATATACATAATACTAAGGCACTACAACTATAATAATGCAGTCATACTGAAAATTATTGGTCCAATATTCAACGTCATCGCCAATGTCGATGTAATAGTATAATTGCACCCCAACTCCTATGTGTACAGTATAAAATTAAAATTGTGACTATAAATGCATTTTTGTTGATGTTTCCGAGGTGTTCGGAATGATTGCGATGACGATAACTCGACAATTCGAGACAGACTCTCATAACCTATGAATGTGTGCGTTTTGTTTTAGAGTTTTTCACGCGGTGTTCAATTTCATATTTTCATTGCTGTGACTTTGCGCGCACGGCATTCGTGGAAATGGGACGGTCGGCGGTCGCCACGTCGTAGAATAACACGTTTCTTGTACTTATATGATGGTATTTACTACAAATAACAATATTATATTTTACTCTATTGATGTTGGATTAAATCCGGTATGATTTGTTGTAAAAATGTTATGAATTTAGCAACTAACCGTAACATTAGTGAATACGATACTGTAATATTTTCATAAGGAGACCCGGTCGTTGAAATTCGTGCCCGTATTATTATCCGGTTTCTGGATACACGTGTAAATTAATATAATTCGGTTGTTTGTAGCGACGGGTGCAACAATTACTATTAGTGGGGTTGGGCCAAGTGGGTGAAAGACCGTAGGACCACCCTCGGTGAGTGAATAGTAGTAAAAAAAAACCAACCAATGATTCCCATGTGTTTCATGAATCATGAATAACAGGGATGCTGAACAATGTCAAGGTCACTTTTTCCCACTTCGACCGGAGGTGGAACATAATAAACAAACCCTCTCAAGTTCGTGAGAGAATCCCAAACGTATTGTTTTTTTCTTTTATTTTGTACGTCCGTTCCCTATTCAACTACGTTTTTGTGTTCACCTGCTGTGATATTCTGGACGAGGTCGAAACCGGTCTAAGGTCTTTTTTATTATTATTATTCTTAAGATCTCCGTTTTCACAATATATAGTTAATATATATTTACACACTACACAGCATTGCTCTTTTGTCACGATAGAGACCACGTTCCGAATTAACAAAAAAAATAACATCCGATAGACCTCATCGAATATTTTGTCAGAACATTTTAGAAAGTTGTACAACCGGTTGTTTCAATGCACGATTTCAAAAATGTTTATATTGCCCATCTTTAATATAACCAAGCTCTAACAATATTCATCGTAAACACTGCATAGTGCATAATTTTACTTTTTTACAATATTATATTTTTTTTAAATGAATGCCCTAACATTTCATACAGCCCTCTGTTTTTTAAAAATTAAAAGTTATTAGTAAAATTATAAATTAGAAGTTAACTAACTAAGGTGCTTAAAGCCTTAAAATTAGCTTCGAAATCATTAAATTTGGTTTTGAGAAACCAGTAATAATTCTTTAAATAATTCCATTGTTATGTCTGAATAATCTACACTATCTACAGACTACAATGATAACAATTACGCGGTTATCTTTTCGATATATGGTACCTAACTATAATCTATCAAATACCTGAAATTACTAATGACCATGATTAAATATAGTACTATCTATAATAGTGCTAATGTTTTATGAATATAACAGGATAGTACTATATGAGATAACTTAACGTGAAAAATAAAAATTGTTCTGAATTTTAATAATAGTTTTGAATTATAAATTGTCAATTTTTAGATATAAAAGATTATAGGATTTACACTACAATATAATATACACTGTGACGGAAATATAATATAATAATGATAATATATATTAATAATCTTATTATAAACAAACACAATAAAATATAGTGTCTACATAATGCGTAAAAACAATTAGTACCTACGTTTAATTTACAGAATATAATGAATATTAAATACTAATGACACGTATATTTTCAAGAATTTAAGCAAAAATCTGAAACATATTATCAATTTTTATTGACAATCTGTGTTTGTGTGTATCAAGCACTCCTTCAGTAAAAAAAAAATAATAATGTGTTATATTTAATATTTATAAACCATAAATAAGTTCATTCATTAATGTATGATGGAAATAATTAATATAGTTACATATTTATCATGATTTAATTATTAGTAGTTAATCTCTTGTGGTTCGTGACTATACGAAAACAAAAATAAATATTATTATTGTTAACATTTTACTGATAGATGATCATTCACAATTCACTATTTTGGAAAATGTGTAAGTAGATACTTTGTAGTTACTAGTTGTAGTAGTAGTTGATGCAAACTAAATATGGCTACGTAAAAATAAAAAAAGTATCTTCAATAGTTTTAAAGAAGATTATAATTGTATATATTGATGAATTGATAGCATACGTCGTTCTTGAATGAATGAATGACATCAGTGTTTTTGTATTACACACATGAATACATAATATTATACAACATAATATGTCAGTTATAAAAAGTAATTTGTTTTATTTTTTTAAGCTACTATACCTTTTATCCAATTTATATATTAAAAAACGGGGTTATGATTCATTTATAAAAAATTATATTTTAGATTGTGAGCAGAGCGATATGAATGTACTGATTGTACATTGATGTGTGTTTTATTTTTATTTTTTGTATTTGTGTACACGATGTTCAAAAATACAAAGAGTATAACATATTAAATAACCAAGAATAACAATTTTAGTTATTCTTTTGTAATATTATAATATTAGTTCAAGTTACCGACTACCGTATTAATAATAATTAATAAGTTTATGGTAATAACAATACAAATATAAAATAAAATATCCACACTGACAAATCGTCACCACTCAGAATCATTTTTCGTGTACAATGATATTATATCATTGAATCCAAATTTAATACCATCCTTTATAGTTTATACAGTGACCCACTTGTAACCTACTGTACTGTCTGTACAGCAGAGCAACATCCACTTACCCACCTATTTTTTAATGATTTGTTGATGAATGTTGTCCGTTATACACTGAACAGACATATTTTTTTCGTAACGGTAAGACAGTACTTTTTTATTGTATTTCCCTAGTGTCATTCACAATAGTGTTAAGTACATTAAACTGTACTTTTTTTTAAACGTATTTTTATGCTGAAAACGATGGGGAAGTCAAAATATGGCGCTTGTCTTAGTTTGAAGTGTTATAGCCGCTTGAAGACCGAGACCCACCCTGGGTGATTTTACAGGTGGTCAAGGGATGTTTTTGACTTTAATTATCCGTGTGAAGATAACATACATTTCTCATTAACATTATTATTATTATTACTATAGGTTATCTAATATGTTTTTATATATTAGTTTAAGTATATATAATATATTATTAAGGATCTTGTACACAGTCACATGTTTCGTGCTTTTTAATAATGTATTAATTAACTATTAGTTATGACAGCAATGTTTGTTCTTAATATAATATATTGTTTAATGTTGTAAAATATAATAAAGGCACATACCTACATAACATAACAGTCCAAGCGAGCAAGTAATCATGCGGGTGTAAATTAAATTTTGATTAGCTATAACTTCAAAGCTTAGTCCGAGTGCCAAATTTTGCCTTCATCGTCGTTTTCAGTCTAATTATTAACTATACGTTAAAACAAAAAAATTGCAAAAAAAGGGTGTTCGGTGAAAAGTTTCCTATGTAATTTTACATCAACATTTTCCTTTTTTAGATTATTATACCTGGTCAGTAATTACTAATTAATTATTGCACACGAGTGTTTGATGTATTCTAATTTCTATTTAAGCTAAATATATTTCGTTTAACATTTTCTGATCATTTTATAACAAAATATCCATAAAATGTTTGTTATTTTATCATTTATTGGATAAGTAGTGAAGGATTACATTAACTAACCTATAGCATAGCCTGCAGTTTCTAAAATGTATCAAATTGATCAAGGTAATATAATAAAATTAAAGTAAATTTAACAGTGCATAAACCATAAATAATTTACCTTTTTTTTTAGATTCTATTATCACTTAAATAAGGATTTAACCAATTTAGGATGGTGAATAGTGAATACCGAATACCAAATTTATGAAGATATTCTAAATCAATGATGTTGTTTGTTATATAAAATGTATGTGTCTCATACTCTCACCTTAACTAAATGTTTCTGTATACAATGTGTTAATGTATTAAACAGTAATACACTACCCATGACTGGCATGACTAGTGAGTAGTTCGACCTTCGACGGCCAAGATAGGTTTTAATAGAAGTAGACAAAAATTATCAAAATCGTACCTTCGTTGCCTGTCTAACTTGGTAATGATAATAACAGCTGAAAATAAGGTTAGACGTTTTGACGTAATTGGAACATTTACCCTGATGAAAGATGACAATAATATATACTATAGTGGTATTTATAATTTATTATAATATTAGATTGATATGCTAATACCATTGGTACCATGGTATTTAGATATATTATTGTACTTTACTTTTGGTTTTGTGTGATAAAAAAATAAAATTTTGAACAACAAAACATTACAAATAACAGTTTAAAATATATAAGTAATTTTATTGTAATTTGTAGTGTGTTCGAAGTTTCGAACACATAGTTTTTTTGCCAAAGTTGATATAGGGCTTAGAAGTTGCATTTTGAAATCTGTTTATCCACAATAGTCACTGGCCAGTGCCATCGTCCATTGGTAAAAAATTATAGACATTGTCGTCCAGAGGTGGGGGGAACTATTTTGCCCCGGGCACATTTTAGAACAATAATTAGGGGCCCTCTGAAAAGTTACAGACTGACTTGACTGTTAATCAGATAATGATACTTATTATTGGAATTACTCGGCCATTAAAACCTATTATTGCTAAAATATTTTTCTTTATGAAATGTTATATACGTACCTATACCTACCTATAATATAAACTAATACAATTTTATTTCACTTGTATGTATGTAATTATATTATACAAACAGCCAAACAGGGTTGTAATTGTAATTATATTTATAATTATGATCATTGTAATTTATTATTATCGGAGTGCCAAGATTAATGAATAATGAAAATAATATCCAACTTAAGCAATTTTATTCACAAAAATTCGTTATTGCAAGTATGGACGTGGCATAGCAAAGTCGGGCGGATGGGCAGTTAGTATAGTTATTGCTTATTAGTTACTAAGTTACCCATGGATAATTATTGAATTTTTGTTACTACTTATTCATTGTTTAGGGCCAGTTGCACCGTCTACGGTTAAACTTCGATTAAGCTTAATCAGCTGATAACAGATATTTAACCGGGAAAATTCGGCCGATTAAATTCCGGTTAACTTTAATCAGAGACGGTGCAACTGGCCCTTATAGTGTTTCTGTATTTACTATTTATTATCGTACAGGTACAGCTTATAATATAGTCGCTATAGAATGCAGGTAGCTGTTATTATTTCAATCTTGAAAACTATAAGTTATATTAACATCGATATCATGATTTAGAATTCTAGAGTTTGGTTGGTCAAATTTGGTAACATTTTGAAAATCACAGTTTTTTTTTACCATGTTTTATGATGATTTAGAGGCACCTCATACATTTTCCCTTAGTCCCGAATAACTTTGGGGTGATTTTGCGTATAGATAGCTCACTTGCAGGTATCGATCATATGAATATGGCATATGTATAGCGGCAATTCACGATTCCGTATATGTATAGGTACATTGTTGGGATGTGTCCCTTTGGCAGGTGGAATAAATAATGATCGCTCATGAATTTGGGTTGATCCCCAAAAGTCGGGAAACATTTAGTCAAAATTCAAAGAGAAACGAATCTATTCGCAACGCTAGCGTTTTCCGCACATTTCCTATCCACACATATCGGACTTGAAAAACAGGCTGTATAGAAAACGGAAACTCCAACGCTCGTCGGTTTTACATCAGTGTAGATGTATGTACGACATGACGTGCCAAGTCCAGCGGCACCACTCATTGACACGACATGATGCACCAACGCCGACGACATTGACACGGTCGTGATGAGGACGACGGTCGCATCACGAACGAATTTCCGGGTTAATAAACTCCGTGTTATCAACTCTCGGCAGCCGACACGAGTTGCACGCGCGCGCTGCAACGGACGAGCGGGATAGGATATTTTAGTATACGTTCGCGTAGCGGTACTTTAATACTATATTATGTACGATTACGTGGCGTACAACATAATAATAATAATAATAATAATAAAATAACATATATTAAACGCAAACGCCAAACCCGTTGTGGCCGCGTCTGTTTAAAACGATTACGACGACTTCGAAGAGAAAATGTTGGCAAAGAAGAAAAGGGAGGGATGAGAAAATAAATCATAAAATATAAAAGAAACCCAAACGGCTATTAACTATTAATGTGTAATTCATTCAGTACTCCTCGGCTTTCACCGGTCGAATCGTGACGGATGCTATGAATGATAATAATATGATATTACATTATTACGCGATATCGTGGTATGTGAGCGATAGAAGAACGCCAGAACTCATGATAATTATTGTTTTTTTTTTCAATCGCTCGGTGATACGTTGCTTCGTACAATATGCATAAATATTTCAATACTATGTGTATACGACGGTGACAACGTTAATAGTATTAATTTAAACACGATATTAAAATAATAATAATAATTTAATATCTTACGCGATATTATTATTGTTATAAATATTGATAATAGCGACAGCGCGTGGAGATCGAGTTCGTCGACCCTGTCGGCCGTGCTCGGGTGCGTGTGCTTGGCAGGACGGGCAGTAAACGGTTGCGGCTACGACAGTGGGCGAGCGGGACACGCGGCGACCGTCGTCGGCGGCGGTGCGGCCGTGTGACGTCACGTTCTACATTCACACGCGTGTGGAAAGAAAGTTCTTGGTTACGTTATTACGAGCGTTGTTGTAGGTCAAACGGTGGTGCCTGGCCGTCGACGGTATCCGTCGACATCGACGCGGCTGTTGCGGTGGTGGTAATAGCGGACCCGTTAGTGTCCTCCTATCATCGTGTATATATTGCACGTATCATGTACATTGTCGTGTATGTCGACCGAGTGCGTAAGTATGTGGCGAGTGTCCGTGTAAATATGCGAGCGTATGTATAAGTATGCGTGGTGTAAGTAGGCGTGTGCGTCCCGAACAACGGCTTCGTATACATCGTTTGGCTAGGCGTCAAATTGCCGAATGAATTATGTATGAACACTATGAACATATTATTTGTGTGTGTAGTGTGTGTAACACAAAATATGAAATTATCGCTCGGCACAAACTCCTTTTTCTCGTAATCCTTCATATTACATCGTATGGGCACAATATTGATTGTCTTGATCAGTTGAACATAATATAATATGACGTTACATATTATTATAAAACAATATGTGCGATCGAAAAATGAAGGTACGAATATTTCTCACAATCACGCATTCTCGAAGCCCTTGAATATATAAATAGTATATACTATAAATCAAAATATTATATACCATCGGCGATTTTATTATTTTTTTATATAATATATTATAATCTATATTCTATATGTAAAAGTTATCAAGACTATATCACCATAACGCGATTATATTTTACATGAAAAATACTATCTATACACAAATATTTTAATTTGTTAATAATATAGTAATGCATATTATGATATGTTATAGTTAGGTATGTGAATGATGCCCTAAAAATTACATATATTGTATATAATATAAAATAAAGAAAACAACTATAATTATGACAAAAATATTAGGTATATAATACATATTATAACTTTATAATAAAAAGCCTTCATAGATAAGACTTCATAATATAATATGTACAATTTTAATGAAAATTATAATTTTTTTTTTTTGTTAGGTTTTAAGGCTTTGACGACTGAGGTCATTAGCCTGTAGGTTGGTAGGGTTGATACTTGATATATTATTGTTGGGACGGATGGTACGGTCAGTTAGGAACACATGTATGTGTAGCAAGGTTTTTACGTACTACGAACCCGGGTGGTCACCCATCCGAGAACTAGTGGCAGCGACCGTTGCTTACTCTCAATCACGTAGCGTGCTTGACTTCAGCCACTACACCGCGCCGAGTCACCGAAAATTATTTGTTTAAATTAAATTCAGAGCAGCCGATAATATATTGATATAATAATGTATAAATAATGTATGTGCGTGAGGGTGTGCGCGTTTTTGAAGACACTTTCTAAATTTCAATTTAGCAAATAGTTTGTACAATTCAAAGTTTTTTCAAAATAATCGGGAAAAACTAAAATAAAAACGCAAAATCGATAATTATTTTTGGTGTAATTAAAAAATAAATATCTTTAGACTTAACATTTTCATCCAATATTTATACTTATTTTCTAGACATGATAAGATTTTCAAAATATTTTTGCCATTTGAATTTTTCACTTTTTCTAGTAACTTTTTGATTTATGTATGATAAAATTGTTTTTTGTAAGCCAATTAGCTTGAAAATATAACACTCCTTATAATTTATTCTTACAGCAATTAAAAAAATTAATCGAAAATGCATATAATATAGATACATATTATGTACATACATACAGATAGATATGACTATTTTTATTAGCGTTTGAGGTTAATATTTTGATGAAACTGGATGATCAAGGATCAAACATATAATAACGATTTCACCTCAAACGATTTCAGTTATTATACTTTATGTTGTAATTACAAAGATTATTAATCGTAGGAACTTGAAACTTTTAGCATTACATAATACATAATATATTGTCTATATTATACATATATACAATGAAATTTCCAAAGTATTTTAACTAATTTTAAGCTATCACGAACCGGGACGAACCAATTCACACTATTCTATGTTTAGGTCTGTATATTGACATAAGTTTTAAGTTAATAGCTAACTATAGTTACTAATATTATTTAAAATATGCCATTTTTTTTGTCAAAAATTAGTTCAACCTACCGTATTACCTACTAATAAAAAATAAAAATTACTGATAACAATTTAATATTATAAATATTTAATAAATATATACCTATAGAAATATATGCTGACAGGTCTCTGTTCAGAATCGTTTTTGTATATAATACAAATGCAATGATTTATTATTGAATTCAAATGTAAGTTTTAACACATCCATTACCCAATGTAGGTACTTAATGACGAAGAATACTCGACATTTTCTATACAGCATATAGCAATAATAATTAGCGACATCAGATTTTTTTTTTATTAAATACGTATACTAATATGAATTGAATTAAAATTGTTTCGTTGACAATTTTATTTTTAACGTTACTTGTTATTATTATCAACTGGATGTTTAAACAATATTTGTAAAAAACTGAAACGATAGCACAATTAATATTAATTTTAATCTAGACATCTAGTTTAGTCTACATAAACAAAATTAAAATTATTATGAATATATACACCTACAGATAGGATATTAACCTATAATAATATGTTTTATCTAAAATTTTTCAATAAAAAATAACTTTATCGAGAAATTAATGATTAAAAGTAACTTTCTTTGAAAAATATTTAATTATTATTTCATGATAATAATAATAAGTAATAACAACAAAAATATAATTTATAAACGCTATAATATAAGCCTAATAGCCAATATGTATAAGCCTTTATCATTTTATATTGAGGTTAAAATGCCACTGCATTCAGTAGAGCCAATTTCGTATTATTAGTTTTAATATTAGAATGAAATAATTATTAAATGTAAAGGTAAGAATATTATCTAGGTGATCTATTAGGATTCTATTGATATTTTATTTTAAAGTGAATTATAACTAGGTATATAAAAATATTACGAATTTAAAATGCTCATAACTCGCTTAAAGATTAAAATATCAATATAAATTAGGTGATCTATCCTTACCTTAAAGTTTGATAATAACTCAATTCAGTATAACATTAAAACTAACAATACAAAATTGGTTCTTCTGAAGGCAAATTTGGTATGTTGCGTGTGACTGTGTGAGGGTCAGAGAGAGAAAACAAATGGCACTGCACTGACATCCTCTTATAAACATGGTGCGTTTTATAGATTTATTAATCATTAGGTACTCCAGGTATAGCTACCAACTTTAAGAAATGGTATAAATAAAAACCAACATCCAATAATAAACATTGCAAATTATATACTTATGTTTTTTATTTAATATTATAATATTAAAATAAGAACATAATATGCTTTCCTGGTTACGAAGTATCACTCTATTGTCACGTGTTACATATACTGAACACTTGTGACTTGTGTTATACATTTAGTAAAAATTACGTTGAAATTAATTAAAATAACCAGAAAATGTATTCAAATGTCAAACGATAAAATTTAACTGATAATTAAAATTGAACTAGTTACTTAGCAAGTTTATCAACAGATTATTGAGTATAGATAAATCATAGATTATTTAATAAAGTAGACAGTATAATGGTAATATATGACTTGTAAAATTATTAATTTGTTAATTTGGATTTTGGAATGTGAAATATTTAACTTTCGAAACCGTCTACTAAACATTCGGTGTATACTGTTATTTACGATGGGAATAGGTATATTTATTAGCTATATAAATGTATTAAATTAAAAACACATGATATTATTTGCTTTATATTAAACAGTGTGGAGGCATTCTAGTCTTTAGGGATTGGAAGTCTTGGAACATATTTGTGATTTCAAATCCATTTCTATTATTTCTTACACATGTGATAATATGGTTTTTTATACTTATACGTTTATTGTACTTCTCAAGTTTATATATTTTAAATTGTAAATAAATCAAATAAAGCTGCTTTTAAGGAGAACAAACCTGAAGTAATTCAAGCAAATATATTTTAAAAGGAATTAAAAATGTGATATTATTTTTATAATAATTGACATCTACTCAGTCTACTCATCTTCAGTATAGTGAGTTTGTACAACTTTAATTTTAATTTATCATATTAATTTAGTATATAAAGTATATCAATGTATTTTAATACCGGTACAAAAGCTTTATTAACTTAAAAAAACACTAGTATCAATTGAGTAGTATATTAATTAATAATTTACATATTTATAACCCATCACATTAAATTAATATTTCAATAATATGGACTTGCTTAATATATTTGTTTCTTACTCATCGAGAATCGATCGATTCGAAAATGTGTTTCTTTAGTATAAATAGTTAATCTAATTTTCATGTTTTTCACAATAAGTCTAATATCACGAAATTATTTTTAGTTGCTCACTTATTCATAATATAATGCATTTTAAATTTAATAGACTTTTACTTGTTCAGTTAATATTGACAGTAATTTGAATTATATTTTCGTCATGTCTTTCAAGTATTAAAATATAAATATTCATCAAAGCTTGATGGATATAAATATATTATAATAGTTTATATTAAATTAAATGCAAACAAAACATTTAACAAATATAAATATTGGTGTACGGTACGAATTATCAATCATACATTTACATGATAAATATTTTAGAACTTATGACTTATGAGCATAAAATATTAAAATTAATTATTTTTTACAATTAGATATTTGGGTATGTGTTTTTTTTTCCTAAGGATATTTGAAAAGCTTGGTAAATATTCATTATGATATAATGTTTATTTTTATTATATTTCATATTATTTATATATTTACTAAACGTACAAGTCAATGTCTTTATATAGTTATAAACAATATCACATTTTATCGGAATTTTAGATCTAAACTAAAATCGTGGGGGGTGGGAAATATACTTAAATATTTTAATATCAGCTATTATTATCGCGAAAAAAAAAAGAAGCACTCAAGTACTCAATCTCTATTCCCTATCATAATATATTATAAATACATGTTTTTGAAATAAACAAAAGATAACCTATATGATGTAAGAGGTCGAGCTCATGGTCGCCTCGTGATCTATAATCATGTTGTTTTCTCAATAACTACGATTGGTATTGATGTTTTTATTTGTAATTAGAATAATCAAAATGCCGCAAGCTTCTTATCTCAATGGGCTCACCGATCAAGAGTGAATTTATTGTTGTATATTTTATCACTTATTATGGTATATAAACACATCATTTGTAATAACGACCCGGACTAAAGTACAGAATTTTTTTATCAGTAAATTTCACTATATATAGCAAGCAATACTTAGATAAACGAAGGGTTAAATGTCATGAAAGTAAAAACTAAACGCAATCTGCAAAGCCATAATATACATATGATTAAAAAATGTAGACTCTTATATTATAGTTTTATCAGTACAGTGCAGCTGATTTAGATTGGATATTGAAGATGTACAATGTACATTGTACATATTAATATAATACTATTATACATTGAGAATATTGAGCAATGGGACTATTCGAATGTTAGATGTATAATGTGCTCGATAAGTATTTATTTAGTAGATACCTATATCTACCTATTCTACCTACACAACCACACTACATAATATTACCTATACAAGTCTGAAGTCAGATTTTTTTTACCAAGTTGGTTAGGCAACAGCGTAACACTTTCCGATAAGACGTTGTTTATAACTAAAAATATTGTAACGATGTCTACAAAAAAAATGTATCTTCAATATTATGCTGCATTGTATGTTTATACTTTTTAGTAACATAACATGATAGAGTGTTTAAATAAACCTTAAGCGACACAATTATTAACTGACAAATTCCAATACATTTTAAAGTCGATTGTCGATAAATCATTTTATCATTAAACATCAAAAGTGTGTAGTATGCAAATATTATACAATAGAAATAGGAGCATACTATAGTTATTATACTTTTAAGTAGTATAGTACATACCTACATAGATATTATAATTTATAACATACGTGGTTACACAGTGCACGCTATATCCTATAAATATATATCGCTATATCGTTATTTTAGATGTTAGATTATTAACTTAAGCTTAAATAAATTAGTTAAAATTACCTAGTTCTAAAAAAAATACATAATTTTTGATTCAAATTAGTTTTAAAAAGTTATTGAATTACACTAATAAAGTAATAACTGCCAATAAATAAGTTTTATATTTCCTATAGTACAAAATATAATGTGTTGTAAATATATAAAATACTGCAATACAGATGCAGATTGCATACATATTAATATATTATTATTATAATATAGTGTCTACCATATCGTTTTCGTTAGTTAAATTATTTACATTTTAAAGGAAACGTCCAGCACTCCAGCAGGGCAAGTGCGTTTGAAAAATAATAAACGTTTGGCGTGCAAACTCATAATAAAATACTGAATACGCGTAATAAATACATCTTTGGTATCAGCAGTTTTCCTCAACGCTACTTGAGTAACGTTTCCCCGTAACGGTTTTATGGAGCATAGGCACGCTTTGAGCTTGTGACAGAGTGCGATATTGTGTCAATAACACACTAAAATGTCTACATAATTATTATTTTTTTTTTTTTTAAATAGAAGATAGCCTCGATGACGGACCATTGACTTGTTTTACAATTTAACATAGGTACTTAAATAATATATAATTATTATACATACGACAGCGTAGTGCTTAAAATTTAAAAATACTGACAACCACCAGTGTCCGCTTTTAAGGATCGAAATAATGATATATAATTTATAGACATAAATAAAGCAGGGTCACCCACTCGGCTTTACTATGTTGTAAGTGCTAGGGCTCGGAATGTTGATGAAGTTCTTTTAATTTGAATTGATTAATTCTTTAATTAATGCCAATTAAATTACGTAAAGATGTAATAACTATAGAAATAGGTACCAATATAAATAATACATTTTCTAATAAATTATATCAAGCACATTTGTATATTAAATAACAAAACTAATAGTATAATTCAATTTTTATGAAAAAATGTATTAATATTTATGTTTTAAGTATAGGTATGTTTAAAATTTGTATTTTTAAACTGTGATATTAAGATAAATAAAATTAGCTATAAACTAATCAATAAGAATAAATTTATTAAAATGTTAGAATGCAAAATACAAATTAATCATTTATAGATTTGTATTTCACTAAAATATAAGCTACATTTATATCATCATCTAAGACACTCGAAATAATAATAAAAACGAAAAATTGTATAGTGTATAGAAAATGTTAATATAAACATTCAGTGAAAAGTACATATATCTACGGTTATTTTTACTAGAATTACACCAAAAATCAAAATCAATTGAAATTCAAAAATTGGTTTTACGTAAAATATCTCCGTTATTCCTAAACTTTTTTCGGTTTTACTCGACGCTTTTGAAAAATCCTTATCATATTCCAATTTAACTCTCAAAAGTCCCAAATATATAGATTCATTCTCTCATCAGAAAAGATACTAAATTTAAAAATTGAAGCATTATTTATTATTATTATTTTTTACAACTTAATACTTATCGTGTCTTCATATACAAAAAATAATAATACCCACACATCATTGTAAAATCAATATTCTCTATATCCTCTCAGAAACCAAAACGTGAAAACACGTTAGCCCATCTTGCGGCCTGCAGTGAATATATGCACGGGCCACGGGGAGACGATAAACAAAGTTAATGATACAATACATCGTTAAAAATTATAACTTGATAATAAGACTTTCTACAGTCCATACAAACATACAAGAATATTTTAAATAAAATAATTCTATGATGCGCTGCGTGAGGGTATCCTATAACTCGATCGAAGAACCGAGGCTGTAAGAACCGAAAAAAACCGTTTATTAAAATCGAAAGTATGACAGTAATAATATGAAGTACGATATTAGCGGTTGATGATCTTTAGAAGGTGGTGGATAGGGGGGGGGGGGGACTAGAGTGCGTTCAACTTTCGTGTCGGGTAGTGTCGAAACGGGAAGAAATAAAGATAATTCCTTTTGCAATGACGACGTGCGTACACGTTGTCTGCAATATACCTACATGGGACCGGTCGTCAAGGAAAGGCGATGGAAAAAATCTCCCGACAGATTCTACGTCGCATATTATTATTATTAATTATTGTATGCGTGTACCTACCTATATAATAATAATAATATTATGTTATAATCTCGTTCCGAATTTGGTCGTCGTTGCATGTTACGTTATTACTATTATAAGTTATAACTGTCCGTCAGCGGAGGCCGCGGTGGAGGGGCGAGCGTACAAGCCTACCCCGCGGACCCCTTGCCTCACGGAATCTAGGACGCAGCGCATCGGGTTCAACAAACGGTTACAGGTTGACTATAAGTGCATGCGTGCGTGAGCGCGTGTGTTTTGTAAGTTTTTTCTCCGTCCCGGAAACCGGTTCGATTACATTATGCACGTTGTTGCCACAGCTTTCGCGCCTCTCGGGCATGCGGCGCGCGCACATCTTCTTCAAAGTTTAAAATTTTAATGTGTGCACAGCTGCAGTGCGCGTGTACGACCGCCACGTACATTACTATGTACGCCTTTCGGAGGAGCTTACCGAACCGCACCACAATATAATTTAAAATATTTAAATGAGTCATCGCGCCACCTTTTTGATTTTGTTCGTTTTCCCTTTATCCTCTCCCCCCTCTATTCGTGTGTTATTTATTTTTTTGACACTCGCATCGTCACACCGTCGTTGTACACTGTTTATAATGACATTCATAAAAGATAATATTGGGTGGCATTCAATTGAAAGGTCCCAAGTGACATTTGATTTTTTCCAAATAAAATCTCTTTTATTGCACAACCACATTTCGATCCAAAATATTATCATGTTTAAACGGCACACCTGCCCACCGTTTATCTTCTCGTCGATTGAATAAAAGCGTAACGTTAAAAAACAAGTAATGCCCTCCTTCCCTTCAAAATCTAACAATTTTTTCCGCGTGTTACATTTAATATTTCAATTCGACAATTTTTTATTGCGTTTAACGATTCATATCTTATTATTTTTAATTACAAAAGTATAAACTATAGTATAATATTAAATAATAAGTACTTCCTGGACATACACACACACGCACGTGAAACTCAGCTGATTCCGCAACTGACGACAACAACTTTTATTTTACGCTATACATATGTATTCACCACGTTGTCCAAAATATCGACCCTGATGACAATTATAGTTTTCAAAAAAATTCAGTACCTATTCATCCCTCCCATAATTTATTTTGATAAACATAATACTATTAATTGGCTTGTGTTTAATCTGTAATTATGTAGGTAGGTACATAAAGATATTAATAATTTTAGGGCCGTTCTTACAAGTTACAATGTCCGGTAAAGTGTCAGTTAACGCTAAACGACAGATAACAGATTTTATTACAGGCAGAAATCGGCTTGTTATTACAATCGGGCTGTTCTTACAATCGTTAAACTAAGGTTAAACCACCGAATTCGGCCGGTAAAATCAGTGGGTTAGAGCCACGGCTATAGATAGTATCTTAAATACTATCTTTAATCGTGGTTAGAGCGTAACAGAGGCCCTTAGTGTCTAGACTTGTCAGGGCCAGTTGCACCGTCTACGGTTAAACTTCGATTAAGCTTAATCACCTGATAACAGATATTTAACCAGGCAAATTTGGCCAATTAAAATCCAATTAACTTTAATCGGAGATGGTACAACTGGCACATATCCCGGATTGCACAAAACATTTAATGAATCAATAGTGAGCTAATGGTCCCTTAAACAAGATTAAGTGGCCCGTGATTGGTCCATTACATTTTTAGTGAATCATTAAATTTAATAAATTGTTTATGTTAACTTTAACCTGCCAAGAACGGCCCTTAATATAATATTATCTAATATACGATATTATAAAATAGTGTTAACACACTAATAAGCTATACCTTTATTTTTGTTTCTATGCTTTGTTGTGTTTTATCCAAATCACCTTGAAAAATAATAATATGCTGTTGTAGTTTAAGCGATTGCAATATTGCATGATTCATTTTACAAATATATTTTTCATAACCATGGATACGAAGCAAGTTATTTGAGTATTACTATACATATTGTAAATTTTAACAATTTATATTTATTGCAATTTAAAATTACATAGGTACCCATACTTACATATACGTAATACTAGTATAGGTAGTACGTACATTAATACAATTTACGAGATTGATTTAATAAAAGTAACGATGTTATCGAATTTTATTCAACAACAAGTTTAAGTGCTTAAAATAAGTGACACGGTGGATACTAGTGGGTCACTGTATAATGGATCGTATTAAATTTGAATTCAATGATATCATATAACGATCAAAAACGATTCTGAGCGGAGACGGTTTGTCAGTCTGGATATTTTATATTTTATTATAGCCTGTAAATTGAATTAATATTATAAATTACAACAAACTAACTAAAATCGTTGTTTTTATTTTTAATCGTTCTTATCGTGATAGACAAAGCGTTAGAAATTAAAATCCCATTATTAGCGGATTTTTGTAATTTTTCGGTGGTTTTTCCCATGGTATTAAATAACTATTGAGAAAATCGAAAAATGACCTCTTGAAAAGTACCATCTTGATCAAATTTTCCAAAAGATAAGATACTATATGTTGACATTGAAGTACTCCTTCTGGTTAAAAAAAAAATAAACGCCATTGTAAAACCACTAGATTCCTCACTCCGCTCAGAATCTAAAATTACACTTCCATTATAATTCTTAATTTTTATAATATTAACTTTTCATTATTAAAATTAAAACAAAATTAATAAGATTTTTTGCAAGTACATAAGAGTCTTATATAAGATTTGAAGTTATCTATATGTTGATTTTTAAAAAAATTAAAATTAAGATAATACTCGAAAACTTTGTTAGAGATAGCACCCTAGGCATAAGGTATAATGATACAATATGTTGTGAAAAATAATCTCTCATATGATGGCAAAGTAAAAAAATTGGTAAGATTTAAGTTAAATTTAGAAGTTTATGTAAATGTATAGAAACGTTGAAATTGTTTATGTTTTTAGAATAAAATTATTTAATGTTTGTGTTTCGATCCATTATTATCATTGTCGATTTAATTTTGAATACAGTTTTTGACAATAATTGCTTCTTGCCTCTCTGTGATAATATAATACAACAATGATAATTTGAGTATTATTGCCATTCTCTACAAGTTCAATATAATAAGCACAAGTTACCTGAATAACATTGATAGCAATAAAATATTATTTTTTAAATTAAGGCTAAAATTCTAGGAGGGTAATATTCGCCTAGATACGTCATAGAATCTCACCGTACTACCGCAACTTCAACCTTTTTAATTATTTCATATTAATTTTTGTAATTGTCTATAACTTTCAAAGGTAGAACCTATTAACATTTTAACTTCAGAATATAAATTATTTTAACAACCACTCGTGAATCGTTATAAATTATATATTATCATTATTACCTAATGCCTATAAGTGCTTATTTTTATGTTATACGTTTAAAATATTAGATAAACTTGTTTTAAGAATAACTTGAATGTATAAATATTCAATATAAATTTCCAAAACAATGAATAGAGGTTAATATGGATAAGAAACTTAAATGAAAAGTGTACCTATAGGAATTAAAGTATTAAACCATTTAAAATAATCATACTCAACCTCCACATCGTTTTCATATAACTAACATGCATGCATATAATGAAGCATGTATGAATATTGCATATCGATCGTTGAATTAATCAATCTATTTCGAAAATAATAAAACAAAATCACACTTCATTAAATTATAAAATTAATAATTTTTCTCAAATTGAAATCTTAATTCAATGAATATTCATTAATTTATTCATTATAATGATTATATTGAATAATTGAAAGTTATTTTAAAAATTAGCCATTGTTTACGAAACTTTATTGTATACCTATTAAAATAACTTTTACAATCAGGTTCAAACTAGAAATTGTCATACATTTTCGAAATGATTAATTTAACAAGGTCCAGTCTAAACTTTTAGTAAATACAATCCTACAGGCTTGGATAATGCCTTAACATAAAGTTAAGGTTTATTAATTAATGTAGCTACAGGTAATATTGTCAGACAACGCTACACTTTAGTAATTAGTTTATTTATTTGTTTATTATTATTTATTAATTTCACAAAATCAAACGTTCAAGTAAAAATTAGCAATTCTAATTCCTCAGTATAATATTATTTATATACTATTTCTACTATAAGTAGGTACTATACAGTTTACATTATATTTATTGACTACTTAGAATATTCGGTATGTAATTATTATAAAAGTCGATACGCCACATAATATTATACTAAACTGAAAAGTTATACTACATTTTTAGAACGATAATATTTTAATAGGAAATAAAAATAATTACGTACCTATTACACTGTTTTAAATCAAAAAATCAGAATAAAATCAGAATACATTACATAGGATATTATGTTTATTTACAAAAAATCGATGTGACGTATTAAACTATAAAATTAAATCGTATAGTTTAATGAGAAATACATTCTGATCAAATTTTGTTTGTCGTGTCAAAATATGTTGAACTTAACGATCATTAAGTGTAAATTAAAAATTTACATAGCATCAGCTTTGTAAATAAATATTAACTCTGTCTCCATTATAATATTAATCACGTACTAAAATATATAAGCTTACTTCACAAACATAACAAATCTGCAGATTATTTAATATAGTTTTGATATTGGTATGAGTATACACTTAAATCTTAAATATATTATTTAAATTATTAATGTATCAGGTATTTAGATTTCGGGTAATATTTTATACTAATTGTATGTAGTATGTGGTTGGTATCATAAAGACATGAAATAAAGAAGTAAAATTCATAACAGTTACTATAGTACCTACTATGGAACTATATAGTATATACGGTTTAATAAAATTGAGCAATTTACAAGTCCGTCACGTTTTTTTGCTTTCTGACCCATTTGCTTCTTATCCTTTTTTTTGCATATATTTTATGGTACATCTATTACAAATGTCTAAACAAGTGGTTTTAAATATATTGTATTCAATACTTGAAAAATAATTTATAAGTTTTAGTTATAGCTATATTTCCTAGTAGCCAGATTGTTGGGGGCAAATTTCTATGTTATATATTCTATATTCTATACATACAAAAATCAATTTAATTATTTAATTATTTAATTACTCAGATATATTGATTTATAGATATGAATTGTGTAGTATATAATATATATTAACATTATGTAATATTATTTAAAATAAATGCAAAATATAATGATATAAAAAATATATTTTTGAATGTTAAATATTCTGAGTGACGTGCAGTATTCAGGGTCTTGATCAAATTAATTTATTATACGGTCGACCTGCACGTGAGTAAGTATATTATTTTAACGAGGGGCCACTCAATTTAAAAAAAAAACATAATATAACGTTATTGCTAGATAACGGTAAATTGGTACATACTATATTTATATATAAAAGGATGCTGCTGTATAAATATTATTATCTTATTTTTTAACGGAAATAATATTACTAACATTAACGTTATATACTATATCAACTGCTTATAAATTATATGCGATTATATTACAATACACTAGTACTTGTCATATTTTAAATGATTAACAATAATATCACATTTAGTTATCATTTAATATCCGTAATTATTATTTTTAATGATATTAAGATATTATGAAAACTACCAGAAACGAGTTTTTCGTATAGGCTCATCAACTGGCCCGTGCCTTACGTTACCTACACAAGTGAAAGAATACGGCTTCAAATAAAATGAAGGCGGCAAACTTTTTTTTGAAAAAAAATATGCCACCGTATCAATTTAAATTGCAGTTGTATGGTTAAAATTATTTTTATTAGCTGAAACCCATATATGCCTACATAATATACAACATTAGTCATTTACATAATATGACACTCCGGTATTTTAATAAATGTATAGTTTAATTGTGTTAACACCTATAATGATACCGTATTACAATTAATGAAATATATATATGTATAGTTAATATGCAGAATTATACACATATTATACACATTAATTTATTGATAGGTACTTATTTAAATCTCAATATTCGATGAGTATAAATATAAATTAGTGAACATATTTTGTTAATAATACATTTATTACAAAATACAAATATATAAATAAGACAGTCAACAGATTTAATAAGAAGGGATTATAGAAGAAATGTAATAAAAATTAATTTTAAATTTGTCATTAGAATAATATGCAATCAATACTTCTCGTACAAAAATATGTTTAGAATATGTTACAAACTTTATAAATGTATGTATACTGTATAGTTTGCTAATGAAATTATGAAGTACTTATGTTTATTGTTATAAACTTATAACTTATAACTTTCAACTTTTTAAGTATTTAATTTTAAATCAAATACTTCTCGCCTCCTATATAGATTATAAGTAGAATAGGCATAATATTACACATCATAATTCATAAATCATAATCAATGCAAAAATTATTACTTTCTTCAAAGTTCATGAGAGCAGACAGAAATGCGTTCTTATCAAAGCATCGAGTCCGGGCATAATACTATGGCCAAGAGGAACTGGTAAAGAAAAATTATTAAAGCATTTTAGAAGAAAGGAAAGTTGGATATTTTAACTTTTTGGATAAGAACTTATTATAATATTGATATTGAACAGTTGGTCAATGACTGATAAGATTCAAATTAATTTTAATACTTTTGACGGTTTGATAACATAATGCATAAGTTATAAGTACTTACAATATATAGGTCAGTATATAAGTGTTAAACGACGATAAGAATAGTTACAACTTACGACTAAGATGTATAATAGTGCATACCTAACTATATAAGGTGACACTGTAATGGTAAAATAGTAGATAGCATAAAGATTTTGTGGGGATAAGCAGCAGACAGTCACAGTGTTAGAAACGAGTTCAGTATTCATGTATGGTGGAGAAAAAAATTCTGCAGAAAATGTAACAAAAATTATAACGAACGAAAAGTTGAAAGTTGACACGTGGTAAATAGGTATGTTTCCTGTATTTCGGCGTCGTTGATCTAAATATTCTAAATAATTATACATATCAATTGACATAACTAAATTTTAATAATCCTATACTTATCTGTAAACAATGTTATCACACGATAAAATTATAACCTGTAGACGACTGTAGTACAGAATATTGCAGTCTAAAAATTTTAAACTTAACTCTATAAAATACATCAACCTAAAGTCAAATTGGATCTAGTCACATACCCGCATTACATAGACATCTCACATTTCACATAATGTACACCAATAAATAAGTACGCAAACATTTTTTTTTTTTTTAATTTTAACCATTTGAAAGAGGCTGCATATTATGATTGGGTTTAGTTTGAATGTTTGACCTAACCTAACTTCCTAAACACGCCGTTGTGTACCCACATACAAGAAGTTATATTAGTTAACGACGACACATAAGCACAACAAACATCGGCTGAGTGTTTTTGTTGTGTATTTGTGTTGCCCCGTCGTGCGATCGATTTCTCGCGGAGTTCGGTTAGGGTTAGGTTAGGGATAACACCACCACTGCCATGACGACGGCCGCGAAAAAGTTAAGGTCTGAGCTTTTTCCACTACGACAAATCAGTGGCGACGGCAGCGGCGATCCCTAATAATTGCATATTATATTATTATAGTACAAAATATATAGCAAATAAAATTATATGTTTTTTATTTGCTATAAATACCTATATTTTTTTGTATAATATCAGTGATTTGAACACCACGTACGTCGTACAGAACATGCCGGCGAAGCCGTATGGTTTATAATATAATATGGACGAGATTGCCGCCATAATATGACGTAATAGCAGCAGTCGGTCACGTTATCGTCTTTGACCCCGCCACCACCTCCACTTCACCGACACCACGACGACTAGTAATTGCATAACATACATTATTATTTCCATACAGGGGCATACTGCACACACACCCAATATAATATATATATATAATATATATTTATATTATCTAAAACATATTATTTACAAGCGCGTGCGCGCAAGGTAGCGTTAAATAATAATAATAAACAGCTGATCGATACCACCGCATGCCGCGCTCTGCAGCCGTGCCGGAAGCGGATGGAAAAAAACACGTACGTATTATATTATTATTAATTATTTTAATAATATGTGCGCTCGCATCCGGGATATCCATTTCCGGACGACGGATCCGTGGCTGAAAACGATAACGACGATATCGTTCAGTTTATTTATTGTTATTTTTATTCCGGATTTGTCTCTAAACGATAACGGAATAATAAAAAAGTGCGTATAAGTTTTTATCATTATGGTATGTGACTGTCATCGCTGAGCGTGAGTGTGATTATACATTTTGCGAGGTCGTTTTTATAATATTATTACTATAATTATTTAACAGTTAATGCACATAAGAGCGGTGGTAACCAGCGGCGGTTCGAGGTCGTCGCTAACAAAATATAAAAATGGAGACCAAAAAACAGGTGGCAGTCTTAAATTGTTTTCTTTTTCCTTTCCGAAATATTATTATTATTATTTTGAACTCATGTTTGGTATTTAATGTTTACAACCGGCTGGCAGCTACGTGCACCTGTTTAAAATTTGAATAGCAACAAACGGGTATTAGACCAAGATAACGAAAGGGGAAAAAATTAATGGATTTTAAACATAATATAATATTTTAATAATTTATATTATTCTAATATCTGGCTATAATTCTACTTAGATTCACAAAATTCAGTAACTTAAATTCAACAGAAATATTTTCAAACCACGTAGGTTTGGACTTGGACCAGCTCAGTTTATTATGTTATCTGGTTTTGACCAGTGGCGGTCAAACAGGGAGGGGGGATAGATCCCCCGTGAATTTTTTTTCAATATTTATAACAATTTATAATTAAGTATATTCTACTCGTATAATGCATTAAATTTTGTTATATTTTTTTTCTAAACACAAATTATCAAATATTGTAAATTTCGACAGAATGTCAGAATATGTTTATACGTGTTTATATGACATGACTATATTATTATCTAGACTCATATAGGATATTATTAATATTATTAACTAGGATATTATTATTATTAATATATTTAGTTGCTTACACAAAATATAATATGGGAATTATTACACTCGATCATCAAGAATTCTTAATAACAACTAGCTCTACACTTTCCCAGAACATTGGCCCATACGGGCGATAGTGCGATCGGTAGGTATATTTTACAATATACGTACCAACAGCCCCAAGTCATTAGTTGGTTGAAAACTTGAAATATCGATTGCTTATTATTTGTCATAACTCTTAATATTTAGTTATCACTTATCACCGTGATTCGTCTTTACTCTTTCGTACTCGTGTTTTCTACTATAGGTCCGTGTAGTACTATTACTTACTATTATACGGTTGGTGTCTTTTGTAATATTGACTATTTTGTGTATTTTACATTTTCTCAATTATTACTATGTCTATAATAGGAAAATTACTAGCTATTTTGATGCAAGTTGCTCTACTTCTAAACGCTCGGCGGATGAAAAAATAAGTAAGATCACTAATATCGTTACAGAAAATCAAGTTGCGGACTTAGCGGTAATATTTTTTTTATGGCTGTTCATTATGGGGTTATAAATATAACATCCAACGAAGTACTGAACGAATTAGCAAAAAAAAACAAAAAAATAGATATACTAATATAATAAAAATATTGTTAATACTATAATATATTTATAAAGTCTGTATGTTAAATGGACATTTTCCCCCAAATTTTATTTTTAAAGTTTATTATTGACTAATAATATTGAATACAATATTATTTATTATTTAATATGAAATTATTTTTTTTTTTTTAAATATAAAATATAATATAAAGTATAAACCACTATGTTATATAGGCCACTTTCCGCGATCTATCAGTATGAGTATGATTAATGATCAATAATATTTAATACCCATGAATCATGAATGTGTTAACTATGTTAAATGCTAACTATTATTATCATTTTGTTTTTTGGCGTTTAATTAAAAAAATAAAATAAACTACTAATGAGTCAGTAAAATGTGCTATTTTTAATGACTATTTCAATTAGTTATTTCACGAACATATTTAGAATACTTTGAACAATAGACCAAATTATTTCCCTTGAACTCTCAAGTATTTAACCACTGAACTATCCTATATTATATATTTCAGTTATTTCATCACTTATTTCTTTACACGTCTCGCCGTCCTGGCTACATAAATTTTAAAATTTTCAAAATGTCTTTGTGCCTTACTGATTTTACTAGTTACTACTGTTAGATTTTCAAAACAATCAACCTAAATAAATATTATGTATTTTTTAGTGATAATAGGTTAAAAATTGGTTAAAATACATTTTTTTAAACTGTTAAGGCTTTGACATTTAAGGTTATTAGCCTACTTTTAAAAATGTTTACTTTTTTGCTCAGTTTATTAAATGCGATTATAATTGTCATTTTGCAATGATATGTATTTTCAATTTTGGTACCAAAAACTAAACTAATAAAATATTTATTAAACTGCAGGATGTGTCAGGGAGATTTTATAATTCAGCATCATCATTGATATTTTAATCAAAAAGTCAAATACAATCTTGATACGTCAAGAAGATTTTTTTCCTATATTGAACAAGGATCTGTGTTGTCCAAAAAACAGAAAAATGTATGACTTGTCACATTTGGATATCAAAAAATACTATAAATATTTCTCAACAAATTTCAAATATATAACGTTAGGTACCATCGCTGTGATAAACCTATTTTTTTCAACCTATAATTTTAAATAATATTCATACTTGATGAATAGCTGAATAGGAGGTACATCAAAACTCATTTTATTTGCCCTTGTTTTGGTATTATTTTTTGAAGGACAATTTACAAACTATTCGACAATAAATACTAAATATCTATGAAACATGTATATTATATACTATTATATTATATCGTTAAATCGTTTATTTAACAATCGTATTTTCAAAACTATTAAAAATAATTATCTATAACCAATATTTAAAAAAAACACATCAAACGAGTTCATAATTATACCTAAGGTATTTTATTGAATTGTAAGCTCGTAACTATAATGATAAGACTCACTAAAAGAAATTCATAAAAGTATTATTGTATTTTGAATAAATTAAAAAATAACAGGAAATATTTCGTTTGATTATTGTAACTTTAAAGTTTACTTAAACCTATAGCATCAAAGTTTAGTAAAGTGGGTATTTTCAATTACTGTATGTGTAAGGAAACGCGTAGATTTTAATTAAAATATTCAATATGATATGGAATTGTATCAAAAATACCAACTAAATTTGAATAGACCCTATTTACAATAATTGTATATTATTAAATAAAAACACGTGGAGAGCAAATAACTAATAAACGCAGAGAAATATTAAATACCTATTATAATTTACTAATTATTAATTAATAACAGTTCTGTTATTTTTTACACATGTAGGTACCTAACTATTGTTCAACTATAGGTAGTTATTTAAACTTAAAACTGTTAAAATATCTATTATAGTATTATATAGTTATGGACTGTTAAATACATTTATCAAGTTAATTTACGCATACATTTTTCATTGAAACCCCTATTTTAAAATATTCATTTCATTTTTACAGCTTTATGTAGCCATGTAGGTATGATAAAATATACAATATTATATTAGTATATGTGTTATAATTCAATATTTCAACAGGATCACGACTTCTGTCAAGTGACGACAACATGTGGTTCAAAGGTAAAACCCTAATTGCGTATTTATTTGTTTATGGGTTATTTAAAATTTTATATATTTATAAATTTATCAGGAACTGAGGAAAAAAATAAAATGTCTGGTGGGGGGGGGGGGGGCAAGGCTCTTGAAAAGGGTTCAGTGGGGCGTGAATTTATTATCATAATATTTTTAGCTGTGGTGTTCTGAGCAAATCCATTTGACACTATAATAA
>NC_042494.1:152778498-152802400 GCF_005508785.2 Acyrthosiphon pisum
CCACCTGTGGCGCTAGAATCACCCGCCTAATTTCGTTGGCCGCACTATAAGATACAGACATAATATTATTATAGTGAAAGATATTCAAATGTATTTAAATTTCTAATACAATATAATAATATAAACATACAGGTAACACTTCTGTCCAGGTAATTTTTGTCGAAGGATATTGTAAAACTACCCAAATTTCAAAGTTAAACTAGGTTTTATGACTGGTAAGAACTAAAAATAACATAACTCTTTGTTGTTTTTATATAATCTGGTTTAATTTGAAGTCATTAAAACAATTTGAGCACATTTATAGTAGACGACGTTGGCAGGCAATACGATTTACGAAGTAAAGTATAATTCTCATTACTTCAAATAATTAGTATGAAACATTTTTAAACACCTATCAACAATTTTAATACTCTACGATTAGCACACCCCAGTTTTCATCACTAAACCAAAAGTTATTTTATGTGTAGTACAAAAAATAAGAATGTATAAGAAAAAATTCGTCTAGATGCGTGAAAAAAACTGCATATCCAACTGGTGGGTAGAGAGATTAGTTGTGGAACAACCGTATTACAATTGTCACATTCATCACATTCAAAAAATATAAAATAATAACAATTATCAATCATCGTCGTCGAGGCGACGCTCGGTACGCACATCCGGTGTGGTGGACGGTAGGCGGAAAAAAGCCCATGAAAAAAAAGCCCAGAAATATAAATATAAATGTTAACACATGTATTCATGTATACTTTACTCCTAATTAGTAATTACCATGTAACTATGACAAAATATAATAATACATTATTATGAAAATAATAATTTATTGTTAATTGTATAAAATATATATTGCAAATAAAATAAAAATGTAAATATGAACACAATGTTATATAAACGTCATGATATATTGTGTATAAGTTATAAGTCCAAAAACATAAGTCTTAAAGGCATATATATACTAAAATATTGTCTGTTATCTAAATATATTATACTACCACATAACATGTATATACAATATACCTAAGGGCTAAAACTGATATTTTAGATTCTGAGCGGAGCGATGAATGTATTGATTTTACAATAATGTGTGTTTTTTTAAAAATTTTTTTTTTATGTCCGTCATCACCTTTTAGGACAATAGAAATACTTAGATATTCTTCAATAGTATCTTTTCTGATAGAGAAGTGAATCTAGTTGGTACTTTGGGTTTGGAGTCAAAATTTAAAATTCCCAATAGTTTTCAAAAACGCCGGGAAATACAAAATAAAAATTAAGGAAAATCGGGGGTTTTTACGCAAAATCGGTTTTTGACTAAATCGATTTTGGCTTTTGGTGTAACTCTAAAACAAATGATCATAAATACATGAAATTTTCACTGAATATTTTTATTATCATTTTCTATACACCATAACATTTCCCAAATATTTTGAATTATTTTGAGCTGTTTACGGGTATTTTCAGTTTCCATTTTTTTTATAGTTTATTTTTTCTATAAATATCAATAAAATTTTATTTGTTGGGTAAAAAAGCTTGAAAAATTAATACAAGTATCCTAATATATTGTTACAATGACATTTGAAAAATATTAAAAATCCTTAGTCACAGTTTTTTTTTATAAGCATTTAAATTTCAAATATTGATAAAATACGGAAAAATCACGAAAATTACCAAATTATTTTGAGTTGAGAATTCATAAAAAAATTTTCTTTTTAAATCTAAGATTTAAAATGTAATACAAGATTCCTTATAAGTTTGTTTCCTTATAAGTTTGTCTGGCTTTATCAAAAAAATAAATGTCTACAAACAAATCAATTCAAATTTTTATAAGCGTTTGAAGTTCATATTTTTACAATATTGGACATTCACTCGATTTCTCATGTAGCGGTTTTGTTATTTTATTGTTATTCAAAAAAAAATTACTGTAGATACCTGATACATGACAATTTTACTGAATGTTTATATTTTTATTTTCTATACACCATAAAACTTTGAAAATATTTTGACTCTTTTTGAGCTGTTTACACTTTACAGGCATTGTCAGTTTTCAATTTTTTTAATTTTTTTTTCTATAAATATCAATAAAATTTTATTTGTTGGGTAAAAATGTGTGAAAATTTAATGCAAGGCTCCTGATATATTGTTACAATAGCAGTTAAAAAATATTATAAATACATAGCCACAATTTTTTTTATAAGCATTTAAAGTTCGAATTCGACAAAATGTATCAAATGATCAACTTTTAGAACTAAGGATTGAAAATTTAAAACAAGGGTCCACGTAAATAGGTTAGGTTACATAAAATACATAAATACATAAAGTAATATCATAGGCTGACTGACCGTCTTCTCTCAGAATCATTTTTCTTATACAATGATATATCATTGAATTTAAATTTAACACCATCCATTACAGTGACCCACTTGTAACCTACTATACAGCGGAGCGACATCCACTTGCCCACCTTTTTTGACTTATAACTTATAAATTATAACACAATATATCAAGATTCATGACGTATACATTATATTGTGTTCATATTTATATTTCATTTTATATTTAATCCAGTCAAAAGACTTAAAAGACAGTGGTGTCGTGACCTGCTAGCCTAATTTAGTCCTTCTTATGTCGTAGTACCTCCGCTGGGAGGCCTCTACACTCAGTCTAATCTGTCGTTATTTATTTTTATTTTATTTTATTTTATTTAATTCATCAATTGTTCTTATTGTTCTATTTTAGTAACAGATTGAATAAAAATCTTTTAATAACAAAAAAAAAAAAAATATTTATATTTCTGGATTTTTTTCCGTGGACTTTTTTTGCTGGGCTTTTTTTTCCACGATTCGTAGGGTGGACTCGTGTTATATACTTATAAGTTATATTAGCATATTACGCTGTTGAACTGGTTCGACTGAGACGTTTTGCTCATTGACGGTAAACATCAACGTATATAATATATATCGAACTTGTATTTATATGATTTGTACTTTATTCCCGTCAGTACAGAGCGGGCCTGGAATACCGAGAGCAGTCGATATCGTCTTTGCCGTCGTCAGCATTGCGTTCACATGCACGAACGTCAAGGTCATGTTTTGGGCGCGCGCACTTTCCTTTGTGTACGTCCGCCCGGTTGACCATCGAAGGGGGTCGCTTGTGATGGGATGAAGAGAGGAAAAGAGAACTTATATATAGCCGACGTCGTCGTCGTCGCCGCCGCCGCCGTCGCTACAATGCTGCCGTGCGTGCGCGTTAATGGCGTTACGTCATTGCGGTGACGGTCGGTTTCATGGCATGCTATGTGTTATCACTTATTATTCATTGTTGGTCGGTAGACAGACAAAATATGGCGAGAGACCGAGTGAGATAAAATATTTAAAAAAAAAAACCCGACACGATAAAATAATGCAACAGAAAGGAAAAAGTAAAAACCAGTGTCGTTTTGATTACATGAGTCGATCGCATATTATTATCCATTTATCCATCTAATACTACGCGGCGGGATAGGATAATAATAATGGTAGACCTTCGGAACCGGTGTGTGTTATAATAATAATAATATAATATAAATGCAATGCATACGACGTGTGTAGCGTACACGTATTATTATTTACACGTATATTATTGTTGTACTGCTGATGATTACAATTCGTATTGTCAGGTGTCAGACGGCGTCGGCGGCAAAAGCAGACGTGCCAAGGGTATCGACGCCGCTTGGCCGCCGTCGTCTCGGAGGTTGAAATGTTGAATAGCTTTCGCGCGCGCGCCCATTGTTCTACATTGTGTACGGCAGGGCGACGTGACGTCACTCGGCCGAACGCGCTGATTACACACGTTTGTTGTTGTTATTATACTGTTGTTATTATTATTATTACCATGCACGTATGTGTGATCTTACTACTTGGTGGGGTGGGTGGCTGGGTTGAGAATCGTTCCTTTTATTATTACCATAATTGTCGTCGTCGGGGTCGTTGTTGTTTTTGTTATTTTAATTATTCTCGACGTCGGCGCCTATGCTATACTAATTATTGTAGTAATTACTACACACTGCTGTTTGCTACGCTCCAGAAGAGAACGATTATTAGTATTTATTATGAACAATGAAGAGAAGAGTATAATAATAAGGTAAAAGTGCATAAAATCAACAACACGCGTTACATCATTGTAAAATCTTACGTGAAAGACGGAGATAGACGATTACGTGGAGTAAACGTCTCACTGCTACTACTACTACTATTACTACTACTACTACTAATAATAATAATAATAATATCCCTCGCTGTGATGACGAGGGGCCCCACCGTCACAGAGTCGAAACTTCCCCGTCGGCGACTGTCGGACCTTGACAACGTCCGTCAATGAACCTGTGCAGCAAAGCAGCGCCTCTCACTCGCACACGGCACACGATACACGATATTGTTATACGCACACGTTATTAATACGCAAACGTTATTATTACTATTGTACGAGTATACACGGTTTGGTGTCCTTCAATGTTACCACCACCCCTAACCCGCACGTCCACAGCGTTTATAATATTACGCTCCGCCGGACAGACGGCCGCCCTTGTACAGGCGTCCGGCAGTAATGACGATTACAATAATAATATACAATAGTAATGTAATACCTAATAAAATATTCGGGATGCGAGCACGTGCTGTTGACGGACGAAAATCGCTCGGGATGGAAAATGTTTTTTTTTTAATCTGGAATAACGAGTAACAGCGTTGCCAATGTATTTTTTCATAGTAAAAAGTTATATTGTTTTTCGTCTTTGGGGGCAAACAACAACAAATGATAAAATCGCTTCTGTCACAAGGTCGACGACCAAGAATTTAGATATTATACTATAATATTATTATACAGGATACGAAACGAACGATAACTGATAAGTGAGACCCGCATTTGCATACGCTGCGGTACGACTACTAGCGATAATCAAACGTACGTGTGTTAATATTATGACATTATTTTCTTATTTTCATGGTATCACAGAACAATCCTATTTAAGCGGTAGTTATCTTGCCGCAATTTTAGAAACTTGGAGGACAGAGACCCAAAAATATTATTGATAAATGATTAATTATTCAAAAATTTGTATTCTGCGTGTGGTGTTTGTCTTAATTCGTGTCGACGACGGAACGTTTTATAATATACATACGTGACATAATATTTCGTACGTATTATGCATACACATTTTGCAATTTCCTATTTTACTCGAGAACGGAGCTGCTGTTAGCTCTCAAAACTTATTTTAAAATCGGCATACACTATACACACCGATTATACTGCCCCATTATGCTTGTAATATCTAATGCCAAATTATTGAATCATATTATAATTTACAATACGAATATTACATTAATTAAATTTTATTGTGTCAATCATGTGACAGTAAATATCACAACGAACGAATATTTTTAACTTAAAAACAAACAACGAATAGCTGTACACATATTATATGTTAATTCATGGGCGTCAGGTTTTGTAAATGTCAATGGAGGCCGAACTTACTACTTATTAGCCTTAACTTTTGCCATTATTATATTCATGAGTCCCGATTAATCTTTTCAATGGGGGCTACAGCCCCCGAGCCCCTATGCAGTCAGCGTCTATGTAGTTAACTAATTAAAAAAAATATTTAATAAAAGTTTTGCTAAGACATACAGACTCAATAATCTGTACGACAACGTATTTCAAGTTTCAACAATTAGTGATTTTATAATATATAATTATAAAACGTTGCGATACATTGCAGACTGCAGTATTGTACTAAAACAAAATACGTATTATGCATCACGATTTATTTAAAAAAGTATGGAGTATCTAAGTACAAAGACAGACTATAAAGAAAAAAAAACTTAATTTTAAAACTCTTTTTCACTCCGATGAGAAACAACAAATTTAATAAATGTAATAAAAAAATATTATTTAAGTTTATGGTGCAAGTTCAGAGCTGGATCAAGGGGAGGGGGGCTTTAGCCTAGGGACGCAAGTTAAAAGGGTCCAATGTATCGACTCGTTTTTTTTTTTTTACTAAAAATGGCATCATCAAATAAATACAACATTATTATAAATTTAAAATTGATATCATGAAAATAGACTCGAATACTTTATTACCGATACCCAACTCGCAATTCGTTATCATCGTTACCGAACGTGCTTCCCGGTCTGTCAACGCGATAAATACCTAATAATTAATATATTACCGTTCGATGAACGACAGACTAGTATAGATGGTAAAATGATTGTTAAAGATAATCTTTCGGGCGTTTTTCCACATATTTATGTAGCTCTGTGAGAGTGAACGATCCTTTTCTGCACTATCAATAATAAAATACATTCATCACTTCGTTCAGAATCTAAAATAAAAATCGTCGTATGATGGGTGAATCAAGACTGACATCTATATCAATACTTTCAATAGAGTGTGACTCGACAATGAATAATATTTAGAAAAAATATTTCAGTCGAATACTTTAAAAGAATATTTGCGGACGCAATATCCAGAAAAAAAAAATTTTAAACATCGATTAGATAAAAATATATATTTTTTTATTGCATATGGTGATAAAATGTTCATTAAAATTAGAATACAATGTAATTTTTCTATATTAACAATAAAACGTATTTTATAATAGTAATGTAACAAATATAAAGTACTGTTTTATCAATTAATTGAGACTTTACTACAAGATATAAATATACTACATTACTACCTATACTTATTTTAATTAATATTTATTAAAAATTACTAAATTAAAAACAGAAGGCGTAAAACGATCAAACGCAGTAAGCAACAACGTGTGTTTGTGTGGGTGTGGGAGTGATGAATGCGTGGTGGGGACAAAGTCGAAAACTACGACGCAGTTATCGGGAAAACTAATGCGACGAAATTTAATATTTACTATAATAATACTTAATACTATAATACTATATTATAGTAAACCGGTAGGTTTGATAAATCGGTGAATGATAAATTTTATAATGATGATGTCGACGACGGGAACACGACATTCTGTTCGTATGCACTCGGGTGACGGTGGTAAGATTTGCGTCGCAAGACGTCGAAAACAGTCACGGCCGCCGCCGCAAAAATACCACACGAGTTATAGTGATAATATCATCGTGTAATGCGCGGGTGAGTAGGCGGCCGGAGAGGGATCGGTGAGCCGAACGAGGACCTTAGAACCGACGGCATGAAAATAATATGGAATACACGACGCACACCGGGCCCACGTACATGTACGACAGTCGGACTTGCCGCTGTGCGCGCGCAAGCGGTGGTGGACGGTGGTAACGGACAAGATCGTCTGGGAATGCTGTCGGGACCGGTTTGTTTATTTTTTATTTTCCTTTCCATTCCCCGGCGGCGGCGGCGACGTCGTTGCACTCGCGCGTACCACCACCCCGTACCGGACCAGCGCGATGCCGAGCCGTGTACTGACGGTGGAATGCACCTGTGCGCGTGCGTGCAACCGCCGCTGCACACGGGAGTTTTTTTGCGCCTGTCCCGTCACGTTTAAAATGAAAAGATTTTTTTTACCATTTTTTATCCATTCCGTCGACTTTACAACCGGTTATCGTTACTACTATATTATTATTATACATCACAAGCGATTGCGTCGCAAGATATTATTCGGTAGTCACCACCGAGTCTCCGACGATAACCCGTATGGCCCATACATACGTGTAGACTGTAGAGTGACCCCTGGTGGGAGGGGGGCAGGCATCAATAGGGTTTGCGAGATGTTGTTTCCAACGACCGAGTTGTCGTATTCAGTATTTTTATTTCTTTTTTACTTTTCATTTACCCGCCTCGAAGACACGGTCGACGTTGCGGCGATTGCGTCACACTATACCGGATGTGACGAAGGCGCACTGGACGCCGAAGGTTTCGCACCGAATCGTTTTCACGTTCATGCGCAACGGCCCGTCGCACGATTTCACCGTCGCGTCATCGTACAAAATGTAATAAAATACGGGTTTATTTTTTCGTTTGTTTATTTTCATAGCTCCAATATTGACCTAGACCCACGAGGTTTTATGGGAAAATGCGGTCGGATTATAATATTATTATCGGCGGTCTTAATGTAACCCACCGCCAAGGGTAATTGTAGGTAATAATACCAACGTGCACTCTCGTGATTACGATTTACATCAGTTCTGTTGTAACTTGTAGTTACACAGCTCGACGCTCGTCGTATTTCTGGACTAGGTTCAAACAATTTTCTTCAAAATAGCACCAAACGTAATTATATAATATATTATTTAGATAATTTAGACGAAATTTTGATTAAAAATATTTTTTTGATTTGTTAAGGGAGAACTAGTAAACGGTAAACCAAATACCTAGGTACGGAGATTTCGTGAAAAATAGATGATATTATTTTCGTTTTAAAACTATCGATAAACGCTTGCTGTGATTAAATATAAAACAGTCGTGCAATATAAAATCTTAAGTGTTTGCCTTTTGCTATATTTTTATATTGCCCGAAATGTTAGTTGAGTATCTGGTATCAAAATAAGATAATATGGTACACCGCTACTTCGTTAATTACGGTTGACGACACCAATAACGTCAGATATTACTACATTATAGTGTTATTATTTATTAATCGGATTAATCTAATGTAGATTATTATGATTATAATTTATAAGTACATTTATTGCGTAGGTATTTTAGTATTTAAAACATAAACTATTTGATAATATCAAACTTCAACGTCAAGGTGAGATAAGTATAGGATATTTAAGTGATTTATTAAATAAATTGTCGATTTTAAATAAAACCAACACAACGTAATTGGTTATATTTTAATATATTAATATATTATACACGTATAATATATAAAACGACATGAACAGTGACAAAGTAGCATGTCACTTCAACTTAGTTTTTGAGAGCCGTATTAATACATGAAGGCAGTCAGAGATAATGGCGTGTGTTATAAGATGTTGTACGGAATCATTTATAAACTGCAATAATTATTATTTGTATAACAAAATTAAAGAATGATAAATTTCATTATTATCAGGAATTATACACCCATCAATTACAAAAAATCCAGAAAAGGCCTTTCATGAATAGACGAATAGTCGTTCTCCAGCAGCGTAGTTTAAGATATATTAATACATTCTAATAGTACAGTTCTTAGACTAATATATTATTCATAACAAGGGACAAAAACGTACATAATATGGGTAAACAAACTATCACAGAAAAAAAGGGCGAATGCCTATTTCACGCCCCCTCCCCCCTTCAAAACACTTGTGCATTTTATTATATTAATATTTTGTAATTCATAGTACATATGACATAGGTACATTAGATTATATTTTATTATGTATAAGTATACACGGTGATTCATCAAGCATATGCTCACCTCCTTTTTCTTCTTCAATAATGGAGTTATTAAAAATCCGATGATTTTTTGAATTTTTAAATATACTTTAAGACCATATTTTCAAATTATTGATGATTTTTGAAACGAAGTTTTTTGTGGCACGATTTGTGTAGCTTATTTATTCAAAAACTACTTAATTTAATTTTAAGAAAATCTTAGATATTGTTTTTAGAAATGTCAGAAAAGTTTAGAGAGTAAGTAGCTTAACCAAGTTAAAAATAAATCAAGTGCTAAATCCAATCATTGACTTGCGGTTGCCCATCTATAGGTCTAATTATTTCACTAACGCCGATTTTTCCCAGAACTGAGGTGCACTAAAACTAAGGTTTAAACACTCAAACCGAGATACACCTATATAGCGTATATAGTATAATATACAATATGTCTATAATATATATTATTACTATATAGGATTTGCCATAAAAAAAATGCACACGGGCGAAACGAAGCCGGGATATTCAGCTAGCTCTATATTATAATATATAAATGTATAATTAAGTAACAGTATCAGTTATTATTATATTTTATAAATTATAATTACAGACGAAGTGTATTTTTATTTAATTACTAAAACGGAACTTGACCGATTTTGAGCTAATTTCAACTGAAATTAAAACGGAAACGACGATAGATAATCAGCTAATTGACGCATATTATGCAAATCCACCGTTTTTGACCAATTGGCACCAAATTGATCACACATATCATTCGGGATTCCGGGCGAGTCATAACAGTATTAGAATATAGAAGCTAAGAGTAACAGCTATTATACATAAAATTGAAAATTCAAAGTATATGGCATGGCTATGACTGATTTTGACGATTCAAGGAAGTTTCAGATAATAGATTGAATCTGTTATTTTAGGGTGCCTTACCCACTAATGATGTATTAAAATCAAAACCACATGATTTATGATTGAAATTGGTTCAAGTATAAGAAAAAAAAGTTACTTGTGACTTAGTAGTTATTACTATCCACCGCAAAGTCACAGACGGAGGGCGTTATGAGTTACAACTTACGACGGTTAGCTGACGATGGTCAAACGGCGGTAAAGGTGATAGGTTTTGGAGGGAGCTAGTCGAGCGGGAGTGAAAAGCCTTTGCGCGCGTAACCGGTGACCACCGCGGCACCGCCGACGTCAAAAAGATTGTTCTCTGCAGTGCGGCCCGCAGAGGATCAGAGAAGCGACCGTATGGCTTACGGATAACCGCGGCAGTCGTGCTGTAGACGTGACGACAACGTGGAACAATGGATGACGGGTGGGTGGCGGTGAAGAGGCGATTCGTAGAGCGCAGAATTTCCGGTCAAGAGTTTCTATTGTGCGTCCGCGGAACCATGACGACGGCGGCGACACGGTTCACGGACGGCCTCCAAAATATTCCGCCGTACTTCGTGCGCGTGTACCGCGCCGCCTGCACGCATCGCTTGTGCTAACACGGTCCGATTATTTTAATATAATAATAATATATAATAAGAAATCACTCCCCACCGCGGTATTCTTCCCCCATCCTATAGCACAACTGTTGCCCCGACGTGGTCGCGTCGTCACGGTAACGCTGCCGCGGTCGTTCGATCTCGAAAGTTGAGACGACGACGACCGCACACCACCGTTACTATTACCAGGCAGTCACTTCTATCCTGCGCAGCTCGACGATAAATTCATTCGTACGGGGAAACATTATTAATAATAATAATAATAATAATAATAATAATAATAATAAAAATAAATCGATCGATGATTGTGCGGCGGTGGGTTATCGCCATGGATACAGGATGCGCATGCGCCCGGCAACGAGTTAAACGATGCATGACACTCACGCACACTAAAGTTATAATAGTACTACGTGTCCGTGGAGAGTGGCGACCATCGATTGCGTGAACGAATAAGCGCTCAGCGGCACGGCGGCCGAGCTGCTTCGTGCGTCACCAGCCCTTGAACTCTATTCTTACGTTATATTATTATGTACGTCTCCGCCGTGCCGACCCCCTTTCGACCATCTATATTCTATAGAATCCCACACACACACACGGAGGAGGTTCCCTCTTTTATTTGTTTATTTTTCCGATAGTCACCGTCCTGCTCTCGCGCCGCCGTCACTAAGTACTACTACCATTACTCGCTACTACTACTACAGTACTATATCGATACTACTACTACAACGACTACCACTACTTCACGTATACGATTGCCGATGTTACCATGATATACCGCTTACCACGGACACGATTGCGAAAAGGCATACACCTACGACTATGATTGTACGTTTTTTACACCGACAATAGCGTTACAGCCATGTTGCGCCGTTTAGATTCGTTTTAAAACGTGTGCCAAATTGAGTCTTGCCACCTGTTCACTTTGGAGGGACATTTCAAAAATAGTTTCGCATCACCACCGGGCATAAAGTTTCGTTTACAATGTCGTCGCCTCATTCCGCTATAATATATGCGGAAGTAAAAAATAATAACATTAGTGTTGACTGCCATTTTTCAGCAGTTACACGACTAAAAAAAAGACGCTCCAGCGATATAATAGCGTATATAGTACCAACGCCAAACTCGAGTTTATTCAATGGCATTTATTTAACCTCCACACCACAGACTTGTCCAACACTCGTGAAGTGGAGAAACCCTTCAACGGACTCTCCTTTAAACCTTATTACTTATATTAGATTCAACTTTTTAATTTTCAGTTAAAAATATATGATATAATGTTAAAATAAAAAATAAATATAAATAAATGATAAAATATCATATTATCTACTATATTATTAATATAGGTGAGATTTTGTAATTATAATTATTACCAAAAAAAGCAAAGAAAAAACAAATATACTGCAATATAATATTTATTATTTAATTAAATTATTTTAATTAAAATTTGCATACCTATTGGCTGCTATAATATATTTTTTATACATTGTAATAATGCAATTATTGATCTTTCTACGGAAACTGATGTAATATGAACATTTTTCATGTAAATTATATTATTTAAAATGTTTACTATACTGCTCTAAGAGCTTATTTTCACATTTAGTATGTAAAAATGCTAAATAATGATTGAATAACTTCATTGCAAACACAATGATTTAAAATACACTTATGTGTGAGAATTATCTTCTTATCAACTCGCTCCCCGCTGAAGTTGCATTTTTTATAGAATCCGAGCCCTACTAATCATTATTCACTATAATATTATACTATTATTTATTACTAATCCTTTCAGTCTAATGACCAAGAAGACTAAGACTAGCCTTAGACCATTGAAACAGTAAAAATGACTATAAATTGCATGCTAGGTTCTACTGTATACCACACGATTCGTGAACATAATATAAGAATCGCGTCGACGACGATCTTTGCAATGACAACGAAAATCGGAAAATGGCATACGGGAATAGTTGAAAATAATGATGTCTTGCGCACACCGTCGGTAATATGATAACGGTGCGCATGAACACAGAACAGAGAACACCGGATGCTGGATCTCCGTTTTGTTCGTTTGGCGCGATTACCTACCATTGCGATGCGGTGCACTATACCTAGCAGTGCCCGTTACATCATTCCAATTTGTGGTCGATCGATCCCGTCTGTGTGTAATAGCCAATTATAGGTATACGTATTATAATTTATAATAGACAATAGTGTATTAGTGTTGAACTGTTGTCTGTCGCGATCCACGACGAATAAATAATAATATCGAGGACGTTCGAAAAACTATAATGTACAAAATAGCTTATTACCAATAAATTAAAGTTGTACATAACTGTACATAATTATTATTATAACTTTTCAGTTTTTGTGTTCAATAATAGCCATTATTAACGTTGGAATATGCGAGTTGGTAGTAATACCTACCTATATAGTATTATTTACCATTTATGCGCGCAATACACCGCGAGACTTAAATCGTAACCGCAGTGGCTTGTAAGGTTATTTAAAGTTGTATATTTGTTACTTTTACCGCCCATTCGCACACAATAATGATGCGAAGGAGCAACTACTGTATAATGTAGCTATTATGTATATATTTTATCAAATGTTGTATACTATCACGATGCCAGATAAATGATAATACTCAATAAAACACGTTTTTTTATACGCAACTCATTCGCCAAAAGCGATTACCCTTTGGTGTTTTACCCAAATGTCTTCGTACCATATCGCGATCTATCGAAATTCCGAAACGAATTAAAGTCCTAAGCCTGAGTGACTGATTGCGACATTATATTTAATTCTTATTATTTACCTACATGGTTTATGGGCTATGGCTATATATATCTTCGATATCATATTATCATAGTATATATGCTGTAGACTGTAAAGTAAAGTCGGGTTCACAGACCATAGCTGGTAGTTGCTACGTCGTGGGTCGTGTCATGCCCAAAATTTTAGCTAAGTCCAACACTGGAAATTTCCGGATAGAGTTACTGGTTAGTAAATGATACCATTATTAGAACGGCCAATCAGAATACAATAAAAGGCACACGACACGAAAAAGTAACTATGTCTCTGTGAATCCATCTTTAGGTTTATAGGTTAATATATTGTATAGTATAATGCGATGAAAAACATTTTAGCTGAGTGGATAGGCATCCAACTGGTATAATACTATAATCGTTAATATTTAAATATTTTAAATTAAAAATACGCACGGGTGATTAAAATAATAAAGTAATACAACGCATAATGCACGTTAAATGCCACACTATATAAACCAGTAACCACTTATACATAATATTATAATATAGTTTAATGTGTATGCTCAACTCATGCCTCGAGGAATTTGAACAAGGCACTCGAATCATTTACCTTGCGGGGTAACAGCTGATTGTTAAAGCGAATCTACTTGAACCGTCATTGTTCACGAGTACACGACCTACATCAATAATGCGAAATGTTCCGTACATAATATTTTAAATACCTATAACCTACAACAGGCTATACAGAATTGTATAATACGTATATGAATATTAATACACTCGTAATTCGTAAACGTAAGTAGAATTAATTTCGTTTTGGACAAAATAATTATTATTCGTGTAAGAAGTTGTTTTTAATAATATAAAACAAAATTAAAATTATATGAAACTAATAGTGCAGCAAACTGATTTATCAAAATAGACCAACATCGATTATACATTCATATATTTTATATTTTATTTATTTATATATTTATTCAATTCACAGATATTAGGTACATAAGTATATATAACACAGCGCAATAAAGAGTAATATTATTATGTTTTTTTCAAGTTCAATGAAAATTATATTTCAAATCTTACGTTACATAAGTTTTACTCTCGTATTAAAGAACTGGTGGAAATATTGAATCAATAATATCCACTCAAGATTTTAATATTTGCAAACGTTAGTAAGAATAACATTTATACAATTTCAGGTAATGCTGTGTTGAATTTTTATTGGTTTCCAACGTTTGGTAAAATATAATGCACAATACAAAATAATATGATATTTAAAAAATTGGAATTAATAAAATGATAATATTTTTTTTATGAATCAAAATTCAAAATTATTAAATTATTCAGTAACCCATTCGGAAGCCCATTAATGATAGATTTACCTTTTAAGTAAAAAAATATCACCTTCTGAGATTTAGAATCGAATTCAAGTACACAGCTTTTAACATTTTTCAGGTTTCTATTGTTGAAAATTGAAATAATAACAATTAAATGCACAAAATATATTGAAAAATTACAAAGTTAAGTAGCAATATAATAATTTTTGTATTTCTATACAAACTCTTCTAAAACATATAAACTGTGTAAAGTTTAAATATAATTTCAAAAAATTATTTTGAAATATTTACTAAGGACCGTTCTTACAATGTCCGGTAAAGTGTCGGTTAACCAGACATCGTGAGAACGGCCCTAAGTATGATTTAAATTTGATTATATTTTTAATTTAGGATCAAAAATAAATTAACAAAATAATTTATGTAGGATTTTGAAGAATTAATAAAGTAATGTTTTTTAAATGTATACATTATAATCTTGCACATTGAATGACTTATTATAATATATAATATTATCGGTATAATATTCTTATAACCTAGTTATTATTATTACTTGTATACGTAATGACATAGTAATACGGATGCGACGTCCTTTATTTTACATATTATTATGTTATTTTATTTTCGATTTTTAATTTTTATCTAACTCAATATATATATATGATAAGTATACCTATGATGCAGTTTTATTTTCACTTTTTTATTTATTTGACATTTACAGTAGAAGGGACAATAATATAGTATATTAATATTTTATTCTCTGTAGACTCTAAATCATGCTCAAACGCCAACGCAGTCAGTTACTAGCGGAGTTGTACATATTTATTGCAATTTTTCCTTCTTCGTCATATTATACATATACACAATTATTTCAAACAGGTTTTGATACCCGTCCAACCGTAGAAATTGCGATCATCTGACCTCTCAGAACCGGTCCTTTTTCAGAGTCGCCTTCGCGAAAACTATGCGTGAATAAAATTAAATATGATTTTTAATGGTTGGGTAAAAACAAAAAACAAGGACGTTTCAAAAAATATGTACACAGACGTGTACACGAACATAATATGTATATACATACGAGTATAAATTGGTGGAATTGTTGTTGGTTATTTTTTAATGCGAGTGGGTACGATTTGAAGAAACTACTTGCCTACTATAATATGTGGGCGCTGTATACTTAGACCGTTATTATTACACATTCCAGACGGTCTACAAACAAAAAATATCAAGCCGGTTTTTCAAATTTTTTGCTACCTTATAAAATTTGAAAATTATATTTTATATTTTAGTTTTCACATTAATTATAATATTTTTCCAACTTATCCACTAATCTACTGTCCGATACCTATTTCGATGGGAGGGGGGGGGGGTTGATACGTGTATTATATCGAAAAAAAATGACTTCACAGGAATAATTCTTAGGCTTGTAGAATTGTCGCATTTTGATATAACTAAATTTTTATCTGAAAAAAGATTTCCTACAGGTTGTAAAAAAAGCTTAAATATTATATTATATTGACAAACGGAGTTCAATGCGGCCTGTAGAATTACCCTATATTAGTTAAAAAACAATTATCAAATTTGGTTGATTCTACAGAAAAGGATCATTATTCTCAGCATGATAAAAAACCATTTAAACTTAATTTTAAAATTTAATACGATATATTTTATACATCCATCTGAATGTTTATTAAAGTACAGAGTAAATACTAAATACTATAACTCGATAAGCAAGATAAATAATTATTTAGTTCATTCTGAAATGTATTACACGTACACCATGTATTATAGATTATATAATATAGTGCATTTTAATTATCATTTAGACTAAATTAGACCTTTTGATTATATGTACCTAATCAATGTTATAAATATAAGTATTGACTATTGAGTATAACAATTTTAGCCATTTATTCAAGTACGAATTTTGCGCTGAAAATGTAGTATTCATCAATAAATTATACTTATAGCTCTAGCTCTAGCTTATATCTGGCTAGTGTTATATAAAGAACTTGTATATATCCTAAGAATGTAGGTTAGATCACCTTGAAATTTCCCGCAAAACTGCATCGTGTGCATAATAAACGTTATACAATACACTTGCTTGACATTACAACTGCACATACAAATTTTAATAATAATGAAATATGAATACTGAATGTAACACGTGCATTTTATGCATATAAGACACGCTAAGTGCGTGTCAGTTAAGTTCATTTTAAGTTTATAATATGATGACTCGGTAATTTATAAAATACTAAAAGTCATGTAGGCATACTTTACACTCGGTTATCACAACATTCCATAACATGACTTAAAATTTATTTATTACAATATATTTTGTTATTATATTAATATTCAAAATTAGTTTATATATTATACTGTGTCCTAGAGACACTAACTCTAGTACGCACCACGGGACATAATCCATAGGTGTATATAAGTATATTAAAATATTAAAGGTTGAGTTATATAATATAATAATACGCAATAATCCAAAATTATTATTTTTTTTTCATTAACTTTTCAATAAAATCATAATTCCTAGGAACAATTCGACTATCGTACATTTAACTTTAAGTCAACATTTTGAATTATACGCCAATCTACACATTATTTCGATCTTAAGAATAACATAAACATTATTGCATTCTGCAGCTAAGTCTTATGAATATTTGTCAAAGTAATGATGAAGTAATGATGAAGTCTAATAATAATATTAGTCTACACAATGTAAACACTATTTTTAATACACAAAATTGTAAATCCACATTTTACGAGTTAAATATAATAGATTGACTAAGGTAGTAAGGTATTATTTTAAAATTAAAAGTAAAATGATTTCTTTTTTTTTATATAGAAAGTTTTGCATTTGCAGAAGTAAAAAAAAATATTATTTTCGGTGCAATAAGTTTTACACATACGCCATCTACCTGTGAAATGAATTTTTACTCTGGAAGACTATACAAATTTAAAATATACAATATAACAGGGGATAACTGGTAAAAGTTCTGGAAAGTTTAACAACACGCGAAAATATACCATTAAAAAATATTGTATTACTATTTAGTGACAAATAATAATCAAAACAAATATTTAATTTAATATTTTTAAATTATATAGTTAATAAACTTCCAGACATATTTTGTACTTTGGAAAAAGTGATTCATATTTCATTAAATTTACATTTTATACTCAATATATTAGCATCAAAATACAGTTGTGAAAGTTTATTTTCCATAATGAATGCAATCAAATAAAATCTAAGTAGCTACTATCTATTACATTGACCGATAAAGCTAGTGTTGCTGCCTGCTTGAGTTTCATCAAACTAGTTAGTAGTAACATTTAAAAGATAAAACTTAGCTGATAAGGTTATATTAAAAAATATTCAATTATAAATTAGAATAAAAATACATAGAAATATAATGTAGTTGTAGTGGGTGGGGAAGTCCAGTAGTCGATTAAATCAATCATAATATACAATTATTGTTTATGGGTAGATTATGATTGTGAATTCTTTTAACCCTACAGTTAATAACCAGAAGCATAGGCATAAAGTGGTGGTGAAGGTTGGGGGCAAGGGTCGGGGGGCCTTAATGTGTCTTTAGCCTCCCTAAAAACACCGGAAGACTTCCCCCAGCGTATTTCCTAACTTGATCTTGTAAGTATAATAAATGATGTTATTACTTAATACGTTAAGTAATATTTCTGGCTCCCTCAGATTTTTAACCCAGAAGGTAGAAAACATATTTTTATAGGTGTCCACAATTCACAAACAAAATATTTCTGGCAAAGTGGAATATGCATTTTTTACAGGGGCAACTCTTTGAAATTAGCACAAAAACGTACATTACATATTAAATTTTACTGTCTACTTTCCAAGATAGAAAAATCATTGCTATATGTGTATCCTTTTATAGTTGTATGTACAATACATATTTTTATATTATAAATACTCCTGTATTATTTAAAATAAATAAATAATTTATTATTAAAGCTCAAAAGAACCTACCTACATACAACTTTTGTCAATTTTTTTAAATCTTTTAAGTATTACAAAAAGAAAAATACGTCATAGTAAAATTACTTCTCTAATTTACAGTGAAAAATCTTATACAAATGTATAATAATCTCAGGTCCTAAGTTTATGATATGAAAACATTAACTATTTGTGCATTAGAATCTTAATTAGAAAACCATTAATTTATTTAGACCAAGGTCAATATAATAAATTATGAATAAACATTTAAGCGATATGTTTGCATTTCATGAGTGTTATTTACATTATATATTATGATTTATGACGTTGCTATATAATTTTATTATTCAATATTATGATTTTTATGTATTCATTATTACATCTATCGTGTTTGTAACAAGTTAAATTGTTTGTTTGTAATAAAAAACATATAATAATTACATTCATTATTTTGAAAATTATATTCCCTACATAGTATGCATAATGGTGTATTAAGGGGAGGGGTAGAGGTTTAATTATATAATCCATATGAAATACTGCATACTGGAGTATCAAAATTATAATAGATGAAGTCATTGATGAGTAAAGTCTAAAAACAGAAAGTTGGATTTTGTCATATGTGTTAGAGTCTATAGATGTCAATGACAATGAATATGTATAATATACAAAACACAGTGTGTTAAATAATATGTAACAAAGTAACAATGCAATAATGTATAAATATCACGTAACATATTTACGTAATAGTTACCTATTAGCTAATATATTTTGTTATTGTAAAAAATATTTAGCCTCAGATAAATAGCTTATTATATTATAATTTTGGTAATGTATTTTGGATTTATAATGTGATGAAAATTAAGTTATCACAATTTTAAGATATTTGGATGCTTTAGGATAATTTAAAACACACCTCCCACCACAAGACAAAATTCTAAATTATTTTTAGTGACTATGTTAAATAAAAATATGAAATATTATATTATATAGGTACACTGGGTAAGTTTGTAGTTTGAAAATGATTTTAAGCGGAGTAGAGGCTGACTAATTTAGCCATTAATTTTTGAAACAATTTAAGCGTGAAAAGAATTAATGAATAAATATTTTTTAAATATATTTATTAAATACTCTTATGTTGTAAACAATATACTTATATACTTAAATACTATACCTCCTGTTGTGTTCATAATTCATGCAAGTTTTTATATATGAAAGCTATAATATAGCTATAGCAGTATTACAGTAGCTATGTAATAAAATAATTATTTCAATATATACTAAGTATACCTACTGTTACTGTGTTATAAAATTTAATCTAAATATAATATTATATTAATTATAAAAATATTTAGAAAGAGTTTCGATAAATGTTTGATAAGTGATAACGTTGAACTATAAGCTATAAAGTGGGTAGGGTTATAGGTTAACTAATAAAACCGACATTTTAGGAATACAAAACAATGTTTACTACCTATGGTCCTATAGATTTACAAATAATTAAAACAAAAACTGCAACTACCTTTTAATTAATCATTGAAATCGGTAAATACCTAATAATCATATACCTATTTACATATTATTCAGAATTAGCCATTTGACCCTATACCTAAATTATAAATTCATAAAATTCTTATATTTGTAACTACTAAGTGACCAAGTTATAAACATTTTATAATAATACATTTTTCTGATTTTTGGTAGAGCTTTTGGATAGTGATTTACATTGATATACATTTTATATAACTATATACAATAAAATAAAATATAATATCTGGGTTAAATGTATTTTTAATAGTTATGTAATATAACGGTATTTTGACTAAAATTTAATAATTGGATAAAATTGTGAATTTAAAAAAAAAGGAAAAAAAATGCATTTATTTAATTTAGTAAATACAAAATGTTTTAAACTAACTGTGCCTCTTTAGCTCAGTGGTAGAGCACTGGTCTCGTAAACCAGGGGTCGTGAGTTCAAACCTCACAGGAGGCAAATACTTTTTTACCAAATTAACCAATTACAAAAACAAAAGTTAAATTAACTTATCAACTTAATGCTTAAATAAATGATTCATCATTTGATCGAACTATTATGTGTTTATATTTTATAATATGTAAAGTTTTAATTGATAACTTGTAAGTATATATAAGCAAGTGTAAGTTAGGTTATTCAAGATTAACTATTGCAATCTAATGTTCCTATAAGAATAGGAAGTATCAGAAATATGTTTTTTAAAAAATCTTAAAAATTGATTTTGCTGTAAGCCTGTATTGTAGTTTTGGTCAACAAATAAGTCACTAAAATGTATATTGTTAAAATGCATTTAATTTGGATTCAATAAATATATATAAATATAAATCATTAACCATCGTAAAAAAAAAACGATGCTGAGCGAAGACACAGTATCAATTTCTAATAAACCTAAAGCGACCATGCCCATACATCCATATAATATATTATAACCTTAAGAAATAGATGGGCATGTTTCTTCCCTTTTCAGGTAAAACAAAAAGCTTAATACAGTGAGTACCGCTTAATGTGATCACACTGGTTCAGGACATTTTGATTCTATTATCCAGTTGATTCCATGAAGCATATTTTTTTCAAAATAACATTTGGTTTGAGATTCTCATTTTTGATTCCAATAAACGGTTGATTCTATAAAACAGTGATCACATTAAGCGGAACTCACTGTATATAGGATAAGTACATTATGTTATACATATAGAAAATTATCAAAAATATAATATTTATATTAAACAATATCCCTATTACCATTATTTTTAAAGGGAATCGACCTTTTTAAATAAGGTCGAAAATTAAAGACACCCTACCCCACTTTACGTGGATCCTTGTTTTAAATTATCAATCCTTAGGTATAAAAGTAGAACATTTTATACATTTTTAACTACTAAATAATTATTCAATTTTAAATTTGATAAATTTTGTCGAAATTCGAACTTTAAATGCTTATAAAAAGAAGTTGTGTCTATGTATTTTTAATACTTTTTAACTGATATTCTAACAATATATCAGAAGCCTCGCATTAAATTTTCACGCTTTTTTACCCACAAATAAAATTTTATTGATATTTATAGAAAAAAAACTAAAAAAATTGAAAACTGACAATGTCCGTAAACAGCTCAAAAAGAGTCAAATTATTTTGAAAATTTTATCGTGTACATAAAATGCTAATATAAACATTCAGTGAAATTTTCAAGTATCTAAAGTCATTCGTTTTTTAATAACAATAAAATAAGAAAATCGTTACATCAGAAATCAAGTGAATATCAAATGTTGTAACGCTTTTTGAAAAAGGTAGACAAATTTATAAAGAATCTTGCATTACACGGTATATATAAAATGCTAATATAAACATATGTATATATGCTAATATAAACATAATATTATGTCAACATTTAATGTGGGTACCTACGGTAATTTATTTTAGAGTTGCACTGAAAACCAAAATCGATTTTCTCGAAAACAGATTCTGCGTAAAAAATCCCGTTTTTCCTTAATTTTTTTTTTGTTTTTCACGTCACTTATGAAAATAACTGGGAAATTTTTACTTTTGACCCTTAAAAGTACCAACTAGACGGACAGGCTTTTACATTTTGTTATATAAAATTAAATACAAGATAATAAAAAAATTATTATGAATCAAATCAAAAAAAAAAAATTGACGTCTATCCGCTAAGGGCTCTTCACCCCTGCGGACCCCAGTGCCGTGCACCGCCTGCACCTATGATTTTTAGGCTGAGACACGATTGAGCATAAATTGTCGGCGTATCAAAGGAAATTGAAATACAAAAAAAACCAACACGATTAAGCATAAAAAACTCTGCAACGTTGCCGTTTTCAATTTTGAACTGTATTATACAAAAATATTTATTTAAATAATTATAATGATTTAAAATATAACATGGAAAAAAAATATAATGTTTTCATAGTAATATACCTAGTCACATAATTTAAAATATTTATAAATCAATAATAGTCTCAATAGTAGTCACATTATAATACAGTATATAGATATTTTTGCTAATAATGAAATAATAATAATAATAATAATAATAGTAATAGTTATGACTTATGAAAATAATAAAATCAAAATATTTATAAGTCAATAATAGTCTCAATATAGTAGTCCGGAATAGTACCCCGGAACTAATTTATTAATTGATAACATTGACGATAGTGTTTGAAGTATGAGAAATATTTCATGAAATATTTCACTAAGTTGTGAAATATTTCAATGTTTTGTGAAATATTGGATTTTTATTAATTATTTCATTTTTATTTTTTAAATATTATTTTGTTTTATATTTTTATTATATATAAATTATAATTATAATTTATATTATTTCATGTGAATCGTTAGCAAGAAAACTATGATTTGTATAATATATACCTAAGTACTGGTTTCCTTTTACTGTTTCTTTTTAATAAGTATTTATTATGTTTTTTGTTTTATATAATTATAATACATGTTAACATTAATAAGAAACAATGATTTTCATAACATAACATATATGATAAACGTTATACCCTAGCTTTTTTTTTTTAAATTTATATTCCATTTTAGATTCTGAGTGGAACGATGAATGTATTGATTTTACAATGATGTGTGTTTTTTTTTTTATTTTTTTATTTTTTTTTTTATTTTTTTTTGTGTCTGTCATCACGTTTTAGGACAGTAAAAGTGCTTGGATTTTCTTCAACAGTACCTTTTCTGATAGGAAAGTGAATCTAGTTGGTACTTTGGGGGGTCAAAAGTAAAATTTTTCCAATAGTTTTCAAACGCGCCGTGAAAAACAAAAGAAAAATTAAGGAAAAACGGGAATTTTTACGCAAAATCTGTTTTCGAGAAAATCGATTTTGGTTTTTGGTGTAACTTTAAAACAAATGACCGTAGATATATGAAATTTTGACTGAATGTTTATCTTAGCATTTTCTATACACCATAACATTTTCAAAATATTTTGAT
>NC_042494.1:152802450-152828230 GCF_005508785.2 Acyrthosiphon pisum
AACCATCGATTTTGGTCCGCTATAGTTTTATTAACTATGGTCCTCTTAAGTTTAGTAAAATATGCATCAATACTTTATATTGAAATAATTGGTACCTATAGCTTTAATTTACAAGAACATAATATTTTTTTCATATAACTAAATTTGAAACATAAGATCCCTATATTGGTAAGTATCGCATAAAGTAGGAATTAATAATTAAATTGCAAACTACATTCTCTCAATTCTCAAACAAAAAAAAAATATAGAAAAATTTATACAGTAGGGATACTGAAGATATCAAATTACAATCTCCGAATTCTTAAATAGAAAAAACTATTCTTCCTAATCAATTCATCAAAGTATGAATATTATGAGGGCACCAGGTAGTCAATGTTGAAAAAATTAAGCGACACTTAAAATCATAAAAAAAAAATTGAAGAGGGTGTTGGCGCCCGCAGGCAAAAGGATTTTAGAAAACAAAAAAAAATTTAGATAAAATTATAAAGAAGGGACTCATTTTAGATTCTGAGTGGAACGATGAATGTATTGATTTTACAATGATGTGTGTTTTTTTTTTTATTTTTTTTTTATTTTTTTTATTTTTATTTTTATTTTTTTATTTTTGTGTCTGTCATCACGTTTTAGGACAGTAAAAGTGCTTGGATTTTCTTCAACAGTACCTTTTCTGATAGGAAAGTGAATCTAGTTGGTACTTTGGGGAGTCAAAAGTAAAATTTTACCAATAGTTTTCAAACGCGCCGTGAAAAACAAAAGAAAAATTAAGGAAAAACGGGAATTTTTACGCAAAATCTGTTTTCGAGAAAATCGATTTTGGTTTTTGGTGTAACTTTAAAACAAATGACCGTAGATATATGAAATTTTGACTGAATGTTTATCTTAGCATTTTCTATACACCATAACATTTTCAAAATATTTTGATTTATTTTGAGCTCTTTACGGACATTTTCATTTTCCATTTTTTTTTAGTTTTTTTTCTAAAAATATCAATAAAATTTTATTTGTTGGATAAAAAAGCTTGAAAATTTAATAGAAGGCTCCTAGTATATTGTTTCAAAGGCAGATGAAAAATATTAAAAATCGTTGGTCACAGTTTTTTTTTATAAACATTTAAAGTTCAAAAAATGACAAAATATGGAAAAATCACGAAAATTTGCAAATTATTTCGAGTTAGAAATTCATAAAAATTTTTCTTTTTAAATCTAAGATATGAAAATGTAATACAAGATTCCTTATAAGATTGTCTACCTTTATCAAACAAAAAATATCTATAAGGAAGTCAAATTAAATTTTTAGGATCGTTTGAAATTCAAATTTTTACAACAATGGATATTCACTCGATTTCTCATGTAGCGATTTCCTTATTTTGTTGTAATTCAAAAACGAATAACTGCAGATACATGAAATTTTTACTGAATGTTTATATTAGCATTTCCTATACACCATACAATTTTGAAAATATTTTGACTCTTTTTGAGCTGTTTACGGACATTTTCAGTTTTAAATTTTTTTAGTTTTTTTTTCTATAAATATCAATAAAGTTTTATCTGTTGGGCCAAAAAGTGTATAAATTTAATACAAAGCTCCTGATATATTGTTACAATATCAGTTGAAAAATATTAAAAATACATAGGCACAATTTTTTTTTATAAGCATTTAAAGATCAAATTTTGACAAAATTATCAAATCTTAATTTGAAAAATTATTTTGTAGTTAAAAATTTATAAAATGTTCAATTTTTGTATCTAAGAATTAAAAATTTAAAACAAGATTCCACGTAAGTAATTAATTCTGTTACCAAAAATTCTAAAAAATACATTTACACAGTTTATTTTTATAGTCATTTTAAGTACAAATTTGGACGAAATTACATATTAAAAACCTAGGATAACTATTTTAGTTATTTTGTTGTGATTGTATAATATTATTATTCGTGGGTACTTGAAACTTCTAAAGTATACTATTATATATCTATGATTTTACCACGGTTTTTTGTTGATGTTTAACGCGTTATAACTTATAAGTACCTATTAGATATTATGATATGATTAATTTGGAATTTATTATAGGTACCTATTATAGGTCAATTTTTTTTTAATACCATAGATAAGTATATATATGTCTAATACATAGACTGATATACCGTCTCCGCTCAGAATCGTTTTTCTTATACAGTGATATTATATCATTGAATTCAAATTTAATACTGTCCATTATACAGTGACCCACTTCTAACCTACTGTACAGCAGAGCGACATCCACTTACCCACCTTTTTTGTTTTCATATTTATTTTCTAATAAATAACCTATTAATCAATGCATGTTTGAGATAAATTCTGATAATTAATGTACTTTTATTTTTTAGATTCTGAGTGGAACGATGAATGTATTGATTTTACAATGATGTGTGTTTTTTTTTATTTTTTATTTTTTTTTTATTTTTTATTATTTTTTTTGTGTCTGTCATCACCTTTTAGGACAGTAAAAGTGCTTGGATTTTCTTCAACAGTAACTTTTATGATAGGAAAGTGAATCTAGTTGGTACTTTGGGGGATCAAAAGTAAATATTTCCCAGTGGTTTTCAAACGCGCCGTGAAAAACAAAAGAAAAATTAAGGAAAAACGGGAATTTTTACGCAAAATCGATTTTCGAGAAAATCGATTTTGGTTTTTGGTGTAACTTTAAAACAAATGACCGTAGATATATGAAATTTTGACTGAATGTTTATCTTAGCATTTTCTATACACCATAACATTTTCAAAATATTTTGATTTATTTTGAGCTCTTTACGGACATTTTCATTTTCCATTTTTTTTTAGTTTTTTTTCTAAAAATATCAATAAAATTTTATTTGTTGGATAAAAAAGCTTGAAAATTTAATAGAAGGCTCCTAGTATATTGTTTCAAAGGCAGATGAAAAATATTAAAAATCGTTAGTCACAGTTTTTTTTTATAAACATTTAAAGTTCAAAAAATGACAAAATATGGAAAAATCACGAAAATTTGCAAATTATTTCGAGTTTGAAATTCATAAAAATTTTTCTTTTTAAATCTAAGATATGAAAATGTAATACAAGATTCCTTATAAGATTGTCTACCTTTATCAGACAAAAAATATCTATAAGGAAGTCAAATTAAATTTTTATGATCGTTTGAAATTCAAATTTTTACAACAATGGATATTCACTCGATTTCTCATGTAGCGATTTCCTTATTTTGTTGTAATTCAAAAACGAATAACTGCAGATACATGAAAATTTTACTGAATGTTTATATTAGCATTTTATATATACGATAAAATTTTGAAAATATTTTGACTCTTTTTGAGCTGTTTACGGACATTTTCAGTTTTAAATTTTTTTAGTTTTTTTTTCTATAAATATCAATAAAGTTTTATCTGTTGGGCCAAAAAGTGTATAAATTTAATACAAAGCTCCTGATATATTGTTACAATATCAGTTGAAAAATATTAAAAATACATAGGCACAATTTTTTTTTATAAGCATTTAAAGATCAAATTTTGACAAAATTATCAAATCTTAATTTGAAAAATTATTTTGTAGTTAAAAATTTATAAAATGTTCAATTTTTGTATCTAAGAATTAAAAATTTAAAACAAGATTCCACGTAAGTAATTAATTCTGTTACCAAAAATTCTAAAAAATACATTTACACAGTTTATTTTTATAGTCATTTTAAGTACAAATTTGGACGAAATTACATATTAAAAACCTAGGATAACTATTTTAGTTATTTTGTTGTGATTGTATAATATTATTCGTGGGTACTTGAAACTTCTAAAGTATACTATTATATATCTATGATTTTACCACGGTTTTTTGTTGATGTTTAACGCGTTATAACTTATAAGTACCTATTAGATATTATGATATGATTAATTTGGAATTTATTATAGGTACCTATTATAGGTCAATTTTTTTTTAATACCATAGATAAGTATATATATGTCTAATACATAGACTGATATACCGTCTCCGCTCAGAATCGTTTTTCTTATACAGTGATATTATATCATTGAATTCAAATTTAATACTGTCCATTATACAGTGACCCACTTCTAACCTACTGTACAGCAGAGCGAAATCCACTTACCCACCTTTTTTTCTGTTTGATAAAGGCAGATAAATTTACGAGGAATCTTGCATAACATTTTCAAATCTTAGATTTAAAAAGAAAATTGTTTATGAATTCTCAACTCAAAATAATTTGCTAGTTTTCGTGATTTTTCATGATTTGAGCATTAAATGTTTACTAATAAAAAAGTGACTAAGGATTTTTAATGTTTTTCAAATGTCATTGTAACAATATATCAGGGACGTTGCATTAAATTTTCAAAGCTTTTTTACCCAACAAATAAAGTTTTATTGACATTCATAGAAAAGAAGAGTTATAAAATTGGAAAAATAATGTTCCCAAACAGTTCAAAACAAATCAAAATATTTTGAAAATTTTATCGTGTATAGAAAATGCAAATATAAACGACCTGTGAACATTTCACGTTCGTTTGTTTTAACGTTACACCAAAAACCAAAATCAATTTTTTCCTTAATTTTTATGTTGTTTTTTCCGGCGCTTTTGAAATCTATTGAGAATTATGACCTCTCGAATGCAACCAACTAGATTCACTTTTCCATCGAACAAGTTACTGAAGTTGAAAATCGAAGTATTGTTTCGACTAATTATCGTGTACACAGACACAAAAAAAAAATAAATAAATAAAACAAAACACTCTTCATTGAAAATCAGTGAAAATTTAATTTATGTTCAGTTACCTATTTTTATAAATTTACACTACAAGACAAAATTATTTTTTTCAAAAACTGGTTTTGCGTAAAAATCTCAGTTTGACGAATTTTTTTATTTTTCCAGGTTACAAGAGGGGCACTGTAATGGACAGTGTTAAATTTGAATTGAATGATATATAATCATTGAACTCCAGAAGACCATGGTAATATTATACAGATAGATGTTTCGACCGCCGTGGCACTTCATTCCACCTATACAAACTTTAAATTCGTTTAACCATACTCGCTGGAATTTCAACTTTTTTTGTATAAAATAAACAATAAAAAATATTCTGTTATGAAAAATATAATATAGGCATTAATCTTAACGATAATTCACTATAGTATGTAATAAACTCCATAGGTAAATTATTGTTTATTTTGTTTATCACCTGAGTAATTAATTAGTATGCAAAAGTAAACACGGCGAAAATGCAATGTGTACATTACGAGCGGATTTTTTTCAAATTTTTCCACTTTGTTCGATCGATTTCTATATAGTATATTATACTGCTAAATATTGTCAAAGTAATTGCTAGTAATATATTACATTAGATAGTTCTATTCAAAAAATAATGTCAGAAACACAATAATAATAATTATTATGCGCTATATTGCAACAACAACACAAATAATAGAAAAAAGATTGACATAAAATACCATAGGATATTTTTTATTGCTGCACCTCCGCAAAGCAAAGCTTCTGCTGCGGGAGCGAGTTCTCATCACCTTAAGAATACAAAAAAAAAATTAAAAAAGCAATCTATTAGGTACTTAAATACAAGTTTACATAACGGTCTTATTATAATTCTATTATCTTTGAAAATTCCATAATATGTTTAAGATAAGTTTTAAATGATAGCTACTTAAACTATAGCTACGTTTTTGTTAACATAATACGTATTCAAATACAATTAAATTTTCACGCTTTTTTACCCATCAAATAAAATTTTTTGATGTTTATAGAAAAAAAAAAAACCTAAAAAAAATGAAAACTGACAATGTCCGTAAACAGCTCAAAAAGAGTGAAAATAATTTCAAAATGTTATGGTGTATAGTAAACGAAAATATATTCGTTCAGTAAAATGTTCATTTATCTACTGTTACTCGTTTTTGAATAACAATAAAAATAACAAAACTGCTATATGAAAAATCGAGTGAATATCCAATATTGTAAAAATAGGAAGTTCAAACGCTCATAAAAATTTAATTTAATTTGATTGTAGACATTTTTTTTCTGTTTGATAAAGGCAGATACATTTACGAGGAATCTTGCATAACATTTTCAAATCTTAGATTTAAAAAGAAAATTGTTTATGAATTCTCAACTCAAAATAATTTGCTAGTTTTCGTGATTTTTCATGATTTGAGCATTAAATGTTTACTAATAAAAAAGTGACTAAGGATTTTTAATGTTTTTCAAATGTCATTGTAACAATATATCAGGGACGTTGCATTAAATTTTCAAAGCTTTTTTACCCAACAAATAAAGTTTTATTGACATTCATAGAAAAGAAGAGTTATAAAATTGGAAAAATAATGTTCCCAAACAGTTCAAAACAAATCAAAATATTTTGAAAATTTTATCGTGTATAGAAAATGCAAATATAAACGACCTGTGAACATTTCACGTTCGTTTGTTTTAACGTTACACCAAAAACCAAAATCAATTTTTTCCTTAATTTTTATGTTGTTTTTTCCGGCGCTTTTGAAATCTATTGAGAATTATGACCTCTCGAATGCAACCAACTAGATTCACTTTTCCATCGAACAAGTTACTGAAGTTGAAAATCGAAGTATTGTTTCGACTAATTATCGTGTACACAGACACAAAAAAAAAAAAAAATAAATAAAACAAAACACTCTTCATTGAAAAACAGTGAAAAATTTAATTTATGTTCTGTTACCTATTTTTGTAAATTTACACTACAAGACAAAATCCTTTTTTTCAAAAACTGGTTTTGCGTAAAAGTCTCAGTTTTCCGAGGTTTTTTTATTTTTCCAGGTTACAAGAGGGTCACTGTAATGGACAGTGTTAAATTTGAATTGAATGATATATAATCATTGAACTCCAGAAGACCATGGTAATATTATACAGATAGATGTTTCGACCGCCGTGGCACTTCATTCCACCTATACAAACTTTAAATTCGTTTAACCATACTCGCTGGAATTTCAACTTTTTTTGTATGAAATAAACAATAAAAAATATTCTGTTATGAAAAATATAATATAGGCATTAATCTTAACGATAATTCACTATAGTATGTAATAAACTCCATAGGTAAATTATTGTTTATTTTGTTTATCACCTGAGTAATTAATTAGTATGCAAAAGTAAACACGGCGAAAATGCAATGTGTACATTACGAGCGGATTTTTTTCAAATTTTTCCACTTTGTTCGATCGATTTCTATATAGTATATTATACTGCTAAATATTGTCAAAGTAATTGCTAGTAATATATTACATTAGATAGTTCTATTCAAAAAATAATGTCAGAAACACAATAATAATAATTATTATGCGCTATATTGCAACAACAACACAAATAATAGAAAAAAGATTGACATAAAATACCATAGGATATTTTTTATTGCTGCACCTCCGCAAAGCAAAGCTTCTTCTGCGGGAGCGAGTTCTCATCACCTTAAGAATACAAAAAAAAAATTAAAAAAGCAATCTATTAGGTACTTAAATACAAGTTTACATAACGGTCTTATTATAATTCTATTATCTTTGAAAATTCCATAATATGTTTAAGATAAGTTTTAAATGATAGCTACTTAAACTATAGCTACGTTTTTGTTAACATAATACGTATTCAAATACAATTAAATTTTCACGCTTTTTTACCCATCAAATAAAATTTTTTGATGTTTATAGAAAAAAAAAAACCTAAAAAAAATGAAAACTGACAATGTCCGTAAACAGCTCAAAAAGAGTGAAAATAATTTCAAAATGTTATGGTGTATAGTAAACGAAAATATATTCGTTCAGTAAAATGTTCATTTATCTACTGTTACTCGTTTTTGAATAACAATAAAAATAACAAAACTGCTATAATGAAAAATCGAGTGAATATCCAATATTGCAGAAATAGGAATTTCAAACGCTCATAAAAATTTAATTTAATTTGATTATAGACATTTTTTTTCTGTTTGATACAGACAGATAATTTTACGAGGAATCTTGCATAAAATTTTCAAATCTTAGATTTAAAAAGAAATTTGTTTATGAATTCTCAACTCAAAATAATTTGCTAGTTTTCGTGATTTTTCATGATTTGAGCATTAAATGTGTACTAATAAAAAAGCGACTAAGGATTTTTAATGTTTTTCAAATGTCATTGTAACAATATATCAGGGAAGTTGCATTAAATTATCAAAGCTTTTTTACCCAAAAAATAAAGTTTTATTGACATTCGTAGAAAAGAAGAGTTATAAAATTGGAAAAACAATGTTCCTAAACAGTTCAAAACAAATCAAAATATTTTGAAAATTTTATCGTGTATAGAAAATGCAAATATAAACGACCAGTGAAAATTTCACGTTCGTTTGTTTTAACGTTACACCAAAAACCAAAATCAATTTTTTCCTTAATTTTTATGTTGTTTTTTCCGGCGCTTTTGAAGTCTACAGAGAATTTTGACCTCTCGAATGCAACCGACTTGATTCACTTTTCCATCGAAAAAGTTACTGAAGTTGAAAATCGAAGTATTGTTTCGACTAATTATCGTGTACACAGACACAAAAAAAATAAATAAATAAAACAAAACACTCTTCATTGAAAATCAGTGAAAATTTAATTTATGTTCTGTTACCTATTTTTTGTCAATTTACACTACAAGACAAAATCCTTTTTTTCAAAAACTGGTTTTGCGTAAAAATCTCAGTTTTCCGAGGTTTTTTTATTTTTCCAGGTTACAAGAGGGTCACTGTAATGGACAGTGTTAAATTTGAATTGAATGATATATAATCATTGAACTCCAGAAGACCATGGTAATATTATACAGATAGATGTTTCGACCGCCGTGGCACTTCATTCCACCTATACAAACTTTAAATTCGTTTAACCATACTCGCTGGAATTTCAACTTTTTTTGTATGAAATAAACAATAAAAAATATTCTGTTATGAAAAATATAATATAGGCATTAATCTTTGTTCATAATAAGTTATTGATTCGATACAAATCATCCATGCAACGATAATTCACTATATTATGTAATAAACTCCATAGGTAAATTATTGTTTATTTTGTTTATCACCTGAGTAATTAATTAGTATGCAAAAGTAAACATGGCGAAAATGCAATGTGTACAATACGAGCGGATTTTTTCAAATTTTTCCACTTTATTCGATCGATTTCTATATAGTATATTATACTGCTAAATATTGTCAAAGTAATTGCTAGTAATATAAAAAAAAAAAGGTCAGAAACACAATAATAATAATAATAATTATGTGCTATATTGCAACAACAACATAAAGAATAGAAAAAAGATTGACATAAAATACCATAGGATATATATTGCTGCACCCCCGTAAAGCAAAGCTTCTGCTGCGGGAGCGAGTTCTCATCACCTTAAGAATACAAAAAAAAAATTAAAAAAACAATCTGTTACTTAAATACAATTTTACATAAAAGTCTTATTATAATTCTATTATCTTTGAAAATTCCATATGTTTAAGATAAGTTTTAAGTGATTTTAAATTATCAAACCGATTAATATTAATACTTAACAAACGACATAAATCAAAACCACTATAGGTAAAAGACACTTTTGGCTGGACGGAATCCATTTGTTTGTTAAGTCCACCCAATATAACCGTCTATATAGATAATTGAATATCGTTTTAAAACATAAATCAAGGGAAACTATAGCTACGTTTTTGTTAACATAAATACGTATTCAAAAACAATTAAATTTTCACGCTTTTTTACCCATCAAATAAAATTTTTTGATGTTTATAGAAAAAAAAAAAAATCTAAAAAAAATGAAACTGACAATGTCCGTAAACAGCTCAAAAAGAGTGAAAATAATTTCAAAATGTTATGGTGTATAGTAAACGAAAATATATTCGTTCAGTAAAATGTTCAATTATCTACTGTTACTCGTTTTTGAATAACAATAAAAATAACAAAACTGCTATATGAAAAATCGAGTGAATATCCAATATTGTAAAAATAGGAAGTTCAAACGCTCATAAAAATTTAATTTAATTTGATTGTAGACATTTTTTTTCTGTTTGATAAAGGCAGATAAATTTACGAGGAATCTTGCATAACATTTTCAAATCTTAGATTTAAAAAGAAAATTGTTTATGAATTCTCAACTCAAAATAATTTGCTAGTTTTCGTGATTTTTCATGATTTGAGCATTAATTGTTTACTAATAAAAAAGTGACTAAGGATTTTTAATGTTTTTCAAATGTCATTGTAACAATATATCAGGGACGTTGCATTAAATTTTCAAAGCTTTTTTACCCAACAAATAAAGTTTTATTGACATTCATAGAAAAGAAGAATTATAAAATTGGAAAAATAATGTTCCCAAACAGTTCAAAACAAATCAAAATATTTTGAAAATTTTATCGTGTATAGAAAATGCAAATATAAACGACCTGTGAACATTTCACGTTCGTTTGTTTTAACGTTACACCAAAAACCAAAATCGATTTTTTTTCTTAATTTTTATGTTGTTTTTTCCGGCGCTTTTGAAATCTATTGAGAATTATGACCTCTCGAATGCAACCAACTAGATTCACTTTTCCATCGAACAAGTTACTGGAGTTGAAAATCGAAGTATTGTTTCGACTAATTATCGTGTACACAGACACAAAAAAAAAAAAAAATAAATAAAACAAAACACTCTTCATTGAAAATCAGTGAAAATTTAATTTATGTTCTGTTACCTATTTTTGTAAATTTACACTACAAGACAAAATTATTTTTTTCGAAAACTTGTTTTGCGTAAAAATCTCAGTTTGACGAATTTTTTATTTTTCCAGGTTACAAGAGGGGCACTGTAATGGACAGTGTTAAATTTGAATTGAATGATATATAATCATTGAACTCCAGAAGACCATGGTAATATTATACAGATAGATGTTTCGACCGCCGTGGCACTTCATTCCACCTATACAAACTTTAAATTCGTTTAACCATACTCGCTGGAATTTCAACTTTTTTTGTATGAAATAAACAATAAAAAATATTCTGTTATGAAAAATATAATATAGGCATTAATCTTAACGATAATTCACTATAGTATGTAATAAACTCCATAGGTAAATTTTTGTTTATTTTGTTTATCACCTGAGTAATTAATTAGTATGCAAAAGTAAACACGGCGAATATGCAATGTGTACATTACGAGCGGATTTTTTTCAAATTTTTCCACTTTGTTCGATCGATTTCTATATAGTATATTATACTGCTAAATATTGTCAAAGTAATTGCTAGTAATATATTACATTAGATAGTTATATTAAAAAAAAAAGGTCAGAAACACAATAATAATAATAATTATGTGCTATATTGCAACAACAACATAAATAATAGAAAAAAGATTGACATAAAATACCATAGGATATATATTGCTGCACCCCCGAAAAGCAAAGCTTCTGCTGCGGGAGCGAGTTCTCGTGCCTTAAGAATACAAAAAAAAAAAAATTAAAAAAACAATCTGTTACTTAAATACAAGTTTACATAACAGTCTTATTATAATTCTATTATCTTTGAAAATTCCATATGTTTAAGATAAGTTTTAAATGATTTTAAATTATCAAACCGATGAATATTAATACTTAACAAACGACATAAATCAAAACCACTATAGGCACAAGACACTTTTGGCTGGACGGAAATCCATTTGTTTGTTAAGCCCACCCAATATAACCGTCTATAGATAATTGAATATCGTTTTAAAATATAAATCAAGGAAACTATAGCTGCGTTTTTGTTAACATAATACACGTAGTATTCAAATACAATTCAATTTTCACGCTTTTTTACGCATCAAATAAAATTTTTTGATGTTTATAGAAAAAAAAACCTAAAAAAAATGAAAACTGACAATGTCCGTAAACAGCTCAAAAAGAGTGAAAATAATTTCAAAATGTTATGGTGTATAGTAAATGAAAATATATTCGTTCAGTAAAATGTTCATGTATCTACTGTTATTCGTTTTTGAATAACAATAAAATAACAAAACTGCTATATGAAAAATCGAGTGAATATCCAATATTGCAAAAATAGGAATTTCAAACGCTCATAAAAATTTAATTTAATTTGATTGTAGACATTTTTTTTCTGTTTGATACAGGCAGATAATTTTACGAGGAATCTTGCATAAAATTTTCAAATCTTAGATTTAAAAAGAAAATTGTTTATGAATTCTCAACTCAAAATAATTTGCTAATTTTCGTGATTTTTCATGATTTGAGCATTAAATGTTTACAATTAATAAAAAAGTGACTAAGGATTTTTAATGTTTTTCAAATGTCATTTTAACAATATATCAGGGACGTTGCATTAAATTTTCAAAGCTTTTTTACCCAACGAATAAAGTTTTATTGACATTCATAGAAAAGAAGAGTTATAAAATTTGGAAAAATAATGTTCCTAAACAGTTTAAAACAAATAAAAATATTTTGAAAATTTTATCGTGTATAGAAAATGCAAATATAAACTACCAGTGAAAATTTCACGTTCGTTTGTTTTAACGTTACACCAAAAACCAAAATCAATTTTTTCCTTAATTTTTATGTTGTTTTTTCCGGCGCTTTTGAAATCTATTGAGAATTATGACCTCTCGAATGCAACCGACTTGATTCACTTTTCCATCGAAAAAGTTACTGAAGTTGAAAATCGAAGTATTGTTTCGACTAATTATCGTGTACACAGACACAAAAAAAAAAATAAATAAAACAAAACACTCTTCATTGAAAATCAGTGAAAATATAATTTATGTTCTGTTACCTATTTTTGTAAATTTACACTACAAGACAAAATTCTTTTTTTCAAAAACTGGTTTTGCGTAAAAATCTCAGTTTGCCGAATTTTTTTATTTTTCCAGGTTACAAGAGGGGCACTGTAACGGACAGTGTTAAATTTGAATTCAATGACACAATATCATTGTATATAAGAAAAACGATTCTGAGCGAAGACGGTCAGACAGCGTATGATATTGCTATGTATAGTTGATGATAAAATTGTGAACAAAGTAATTTATATTATATTTGCCTATTTACGAGGAACCTTGTTTTAAATGTTCAATACTTAGCTATAAAAGTTGAGCATTTTATACATTTTTTACTACAAAATAATTATAAAACTTAAATTTGATAAATTTTGTCGGAATTCGAACTTTAAATGCTTATAAAAAAAAAATGTGCCCATGTATTTTTAATGTTTTTCAACTGCTGTTGTAACAATATATCAGGAGCGTTGCATTAAATTTTCACAATTTTTTACCAATCAAATAACATTTTGTTGATATTTATAGAAAAAAAAAACTAAATAAAATGAAAACTGACAGTGTCCGTAAAAAACTCAAAAAGAGTCAAATTGTTTTCAAAATTGCATGGTGTATAGGAAATGAAAACATAAACATTCAGTGAAAATTTCATGTACCTAATTTGTTTAAAAGTTGCACCAAAGAAAAATCGATTTTCTCGAAAACAGATTTTTGAAAACTACTGTGAAATTTTTACTTTTGACCTCCTCAATGTATCAACTAAATTCACTTTCCTATCAGAAAAGATACCGTTGAAGAAAATCTAAGCATTTTTACTGTCCTAAAATGTGATAACAGACAAAAAAACACACATCGTTGTAAAATCATTACATTCATCGTTCCGCTAAGAATCAAAAAAAAAAAATAACTAACCAAGCACCAAAAATTAAATTAAACTAAATATTTGTTGCAACCGGCTCAAGGTCGGTGGTCGATTATGATCTACCAAAAAGGTAATTTTATCAAACGAAGTAAATAGATACCTATTTTAGATACGTCGGACAGTGTAACTTGTACAACATGACTCATAATGTTTGAAATGTTAAACACGGAAGTAACATTGTCCGTCAATAATTTTTAGGACAACAAAATAAATGTTTTGAAATTCAAAATATTATTTTCATACAGTACGATTAAATAGTTTATTTTAGTGTTACTGTAGTCTTAATAGATTATTTGGGACTAGGTATATTATATTTTAAATATTAATGGTTGAGCTCATTTTTGCCAAAAATTGTGATAATGTTTATATTTTTTAACTGAGGTATGTGCAACTCCCGAAGACCATGGTAATATTATACAGATAGAGGTTTCGACCGCCGTGGCACTTCTTTCCACCTATATAAACTTTAAATTCGTTTAACCATACTCGCTGGAATTTCAACTTTTTTTGTATGAAATAAACAATAAAAAATATTCTTTTATGAAAAATATAATATAGGCGTTAATCTTTGTTCATAATAAGTTGTTGATTCGATAGCGATTCATACATGCAACGAGAATTCACTATATTATGTAATAAGCTTCATAGGTAAATTTTCGTTTATTTTGTTTATCACCTGAGTAATTAATTAGTATGCAAAAGTAAACACGGCGAAAATGCAATGTGTACATTACGAGCGGATTTTTTTCAAATTTTTCCACTTTGTTCGATCGATTTCTATATAGTATATTATGCTGCTAAATATTGTCAAAGTAATTGCTAGTAATATATTACATTAGATAGTTCTATTAAAAAAAAAAGGTCAGAAACACAATAATAATAATAATAATGTGCTATATTGCAACAACAACATAAATAATAGAAAAAAGATTGACATAAAATACCATAGGATATATATTGCTGCACCCCCGAAAAGCAAAGCTTCTGCTGTGGGAGCGAGTTCTCGTCGCCTTAAGAATACAAAAAAAAAAATTAAAAAAACAATCTGTTACTTAAATACAAGTTTACATAACAGTCTTATTATAATTCTATTATCTTTGAAAATTCCATATGTTTAAGATAAGTTTTAAATGATTTTAAATTATCAAACCGATGAATATTAATACTTAACAAACGACATAAATCAAAACCACTATAGGCACAAGACACTTTTGGCTGGACGGAAATCCATTTGTTTGTTAAGCCCACCCAATATAACCGTCTATAGATAATTGAATATCGTTTTAAAATATAAATCAAGGAAACTATAGCTGCGTTTTTGTTAACATAATACACGTAGTATTCAAATACAATTAAATTTTCATGCTTTTTTACTCATCAAATAAAATTTTTTGATGTTTATAGAAAAAAAAAAACCTAAAAAAAATGAAAACTGACAATGTCCGTAAACAGCTCAAAAAGAGTGAAAATAATTTCAAAATGTTATGGTGTATAGTAAATGAAAATATATTCGTTCAGTAAAATGTTCATGTATCTACTGTTATTCGTTTTTGAATAACAATAAAATAACAAAACTGCTATATGAAAAATCGAGTGAATATCCAATATTGTAAAAATAGGAAGTTCAAACGCTCATAAAAATTTAATTTAATTTGATTGTAGACATTTTTTTTCTGTTTGATACAGGCAGATAATTTTACGAGGAATCTTGCATTAAATTTTCAAAGCTTTTTTACCCAACGAATAAAGTTTTATTGACATTCATAGAAAAGAAGAGTTATAAAATTTGGAAAAATAATGTTCCTAAACAGTTTAAAACAAATAAAAATATTTTGAAAATTTTATCGTGTATAGAAAATGCAAATATAAACTACCAGTGAAAATTTCACGTTCGTTTGTTTTAACGTTACACCAAAAACCAAAATCAATTTTTTCCTTAATTTTTATGTTGTTTTTTCCGGCGCTTTTGAAATCTATTGAGAATTATGACCTCTCGAATGCAACCAACTAGATTCACTTTTCCATCGAACAAGTTACTGAAGTTGAAAATCGAAGTATTGTTTCGACTAATTATCGTGTACACAGACACAAAAAAAAAAATAAATAAAACAAAACACTCTTCATTGAAAATCAGTGAAAATATAATTTATGTTCTGTTACCTATTTTTGTAAATTTACACTACAAGACAAAATTCTTTTTTTCAAAAACTGGTTTTGCGTAAAAATCTCAGTTTGCCGAATTTTTTTATTTTTCCAGGTTACAAGAGGGGCACTGTAATGGACAGTGTTAAATTTGAATTCAATGACACAATATCATTGTATATAAGAAAAACGATTCTGAGCGAAGACGGTCAGACAGCGTATGATATTGCTATGTATAGTTGATGATAAAATTGTGAACAAAGTAATTTATATTATATTTGCCTATTTACGAGGAACCTTGTTTTAAATGTTCAATACTTAGCTATAAAAGTTGAGCATTTTATACATTTTTTACTACAAAATAATTATAAAACTTAAATTTGATAAATTTTGTCGGAATTCGAACTTTAAATGCTTATAAAAAAAAAATGTGCCCATGTATTTTTAATGTTTTTCAACTGCTGTTGTAACAATATATCAGGAGCGTTGCATTAAATTTTCACAATTTTTTACCAATCAAATAACATTTTGTTGATATTTATAGAAAAAAAAAACTAAATAAAATGAAAACTGACAGTGTCCGTAAAAAACTCAAAAAGAGTCAAATTGTTTTCAAAATTGCATGGTGTATAGGAAAAAAAAAAAATCGATTTTCTCGAAAACAGATTTTTGAAAACTACTTTGAAATTTTTATTTTTGACCTCCTCAATATATCAACTACATTCACTTTGCTATCGGAAAAGATACCGTTGAAGAAAATCTAAGCAATTTTACTGTCCTAAAATGTGATAAGTGACAAAAAAACACTCATCGTTGCAAAATAATTTTTAGGACAACAAAATAAATGTTTTGAAATTCAAAATATTATTTTCATACTGTACAATTAAATAGTTTATTTTAGTGTTACTGTAGTCTTTATAGATTATTTGGGACTAGGTATATTATATTTTAAATATTAATGGTTGAGCTCATTTTTGCCAAAAATTGTGATAATGTCTATATTTTTCAACTGAGGTATGTGCAACCCCCGAAGACCGTGGTAATATTATACAGATAGAGGTTTCGACCGCCGTGGCACTTCTTTCCACCTATATAAACTTTAAATTCGTTTAACCATACTCGCTGGAATTTCAACTTTTTTTGTATGAAATAAACAATAAAAAATATTCTTTTATGAAAAATATAATATAGGCGTTAATCTTTGTTCATAATAAGTTGTTGATTCGATAGCGATTCATACATGCAACGAGAATTCACTATATTATGTAATAAGCTTCATAGGTAAATTTTCGTTTATTTTGTTTATCACCTGAGTAATTAATTAGTATGCAAAAGTAAACACGGCGAAAATGCAATGTGTACATTACGAGCGGATTTTTTTCAAATTTTTCCACTTTGTTCGATCGATTTCTATATAGTATATTATACTGCTAAATATTGTCAAAGTAATTGCTAGTAATATATTACATTAGATAGTTCTATTAAAAAAAAAAGGTCAGAAACACAATAATAATAATAATAATGTGCTATATTGCAACAACAACATAAATAATAGAAAAAAGATTGACATAAAATACCATAGGATATATATTGCTGCACCCCCGAAAAGCAAAGCTTCTGCTGCGGGAGCGAGTTCTCGTCGCCTTAAGAATACAAAAAAAAAAATTAAAAAAACAATCTGTTACTTAAATACAAGTTTACATAACAGTCTTATTATAATTCTATTATCTTTGAAAATTCCATATGTTTAAGATAAGTTTTAAATGATTTTAAATTATCAAACCGATGAATATTAATACTTAACAAACGACATAAATCAAAACCACTATAGGCACAAGACACTTTTGGCTGGACGGAAATCCATTTGTTTGTTAAGCCCACCCAATATAACCGTCTATAGATAATTGAATATCGTTTTAAAATATAAATCAAGGAAACTATAGCTGCGTTTTTGTTAACATAATACACGTAGTATTCAAATACAATTCAATTTTCACGCTTTTTTACGCATCAAATAAAATTTTTTGATGTTTATAGAAAAAAAAACCTAAAAAAAATGAAAACTGACAATGTCCGTAAACAGCTCAAAAAGAGTGAAAATAATTTCAAAATGTTATGGTGTATAGTAAATGAAAATATATTCGTTCAGTAAAATGTTCATATATCTACTGTTATTCGTTTTTGAATAACAATAAAATAACAAAACTGCTATATGAAAAATCGAGTGAATATCCAATATTGCAAAAATAGGAATTTCAAACGCTCATAAAAATTTAATTTAATTTGATTGTAGACATTTTTTTTCTGTTTGATACAGGCAGATAATTTTACGAGGAATCTTGCATAAAATTTTCAAATCTTAGATTTAAAAGAAAAATTGTTTATGAATTCTCAACTCAAAATAATTTGCTAATTTTCGTGATTTTTCATGATTTGAGCATTAAATGTTACTAATAAAAAAAGTGACTAGGGATTTTAAAGTTTTCAAATGTCATTGTAACAATATATCAGGGACGGTGCATTAATTTTCAAAGCTTTTTACCCAACAAATAAAGTTTTATTGACATTCATAGAAAAGAAGAGTTATAAAATTGGAAAAATAATGTTCCCAAACAGTTCAAAACAAATCAAAATATTTTGAAAATTTTATCGTGTATAGAAAATGCAAATATAAACGACCTGTGAACATTTCACGTTCGTTTGTTTTAACGTTACACCAAAAACCAAAATCAATTTTTTCCTTAATTTTTATGTTGTTTTTTCCGGCGCTTTTGAAATCTATTGAGAATTATGACCTCTCGAATGCAACCAACTAGATTCACTTTTCCATCGAACAAGTTACTGAAGTTGAAAATCGAAGTATTGTTTCGACTAATTATCGTGTACACAGACACAAAAAAAAAAAAAATAAATAAAACAAAACACTCTTCATTGAAAATCAGTGAAAATTTAATTTATGTTCAGTTACCTATTTTTGTAAATTTACACTACAAGACAAAATTATTTTTTTCAAAAACTGGTTTTGCGTAAAAATCTCAGTTTGACGAATTTTTTTATTTTTCCAGGTTACAAGAGGGGCACTGTAATGGACAGTGTTAAATTTGAATTGAATGATATATAATCATTGAACTCCAGAAGACCATGGTAATATTATACAGATAGATGTTTCGACCGCCGTGGCACTTCATTCCACCTATACAAACTTTAAATTCGTTTAACCATACTCGCTGGAATTTCAACTTTTTTTGTATAAAATAAACAATAAAAAATATTCTTTTATGAAAAATATAAAATAGGCGTTAATCTTTGTTCATAATAAGTTGTTGATTCGATAGCGATTCATACATGCAACGAGAATTCACTAAATTATGTAATAAGCTTCATAGGTAAATTTTTGTTTATTTTGTTTATCACCTGAGTAATTAATTAGTATGCAAAAGTAAACACGGCGAAAATGCAATGTGTACATTATGAGCGGATTATTTTCAAATTTTTCCACTTTGTTCGATCGATTTCTATATAGTATATTATACTGCTAAATATTGTCAAAGTAATTGCTAGTAATATATTATTACATTAGATAGTTATATAAAAAAAAAAAGGTCAGAAACACAATAATAATAATAATTATGTGCTATATTGCAACAACAACATAAAGAATAGAAAAAAGATTGACATAAAATACCATAGGATATATATTGCTGCACCCCCGAAAAGCAAAGCTTCTGCTGCGGGAGCGAGTTCTCATCACCTTAGGAATACAAAAAAAAAAATTAAAAAAACAATCTGTTACTTAAATACAATTTTACATAAAAGTCTTATTATAATTCTATTATCTTTGAAAATTCCATATGTTTAAGATAAGTTTTAAATGATTTTAAATTATCAAACCGATTAATATTAATACTTAACAAAAGACATAAATCAAAACCACTATAGGTAAAAGACACTTTTGGCTGGACGGAATCCATTTGTTTGTTAAGTCCACCCAATATAACCGTCTATAGATAATTGAATATCGTTTTAAAATATAAATCAAGGAAACTATAGCAACGTTTTTGTTAACATAATACGTATTTAAATACAATTAAATTATATGCTTTTTTACCCATCAAATAAAATTAAAAGAGTGAAAATAATTTCAAAATGTTATGGTGTATAGTAAACGAAAATATATTCGTTCAGTAAAATGTTCATTTATCTACTGTTACTCGTTTTTGAATAACAATAAAAATAACAAAACTGCTATATGAAAAATCGAGTGAATATCCAATATTGTAAAAATAGGAAGTTCAAACGCTCATAAAAATTTAATTTAATTTGATTGTAGACATTTTTTTTCTGTTTGATAAAGGCAGATAAATTTACGAGGAATCTTGCATAACATTTTCAAATCTTAGATTTAAAAAGAAAATTGTTTATGAATTCTCAACTCAAAATAATTTGCTAGTTTTCGTGATTTTTCATGATTTGAGCATTAAATGTTTACTAATAAAAAAGTGACTAAGGATTTTTAATGTTTTTCAAATGTCATTGTAACAATTTATCAGGGACGTTGCATTAAATTTTCAAAGCTTTTTTACCCAACAAATAAAGTTTTATTGACATTCATAGAAAAGAAGAGTTATAAAATTGGAAAAATAATGTTCCCAAACAGTTCAAAACAAATCAAAATATTTTGAAAATTTTATCGTGTATAGAAAATGCAAATATAAACGACCTGTGAACATTTCACGTTCGTTTGTTTTAACGTTACACCAAAAACCAAAATCAATTTTTTCCTTAATTTTTATGTTGTTTTTTCCGGCGCTTTTGAAATCTATTGAGAATTATGACCTCTCGAATGCAACCAACTAGATTCACTTTTCCATCGAACAAGTTACTGAAGTTGAAAATCGAAGTATTGTTTCGACTAATTATCGTGTACACAGACACAAAAAAAAAAAAAATAAATAAAACAAAACACTCTTCATTGAAAAACAGTGAAAATTTAATTTATGTTCTGTTACCTATTTTTGTAAATTTACACTACAAGACAAAATCCTTTTTTTCAAAAACTGGTTTTGCGTAAAAGTCTCAGTTTTCCGAGGTTTTTTTATTTTTCCAGGTTACAAGAGGGTCACTGTAATGGACAGTGTTAAATTTGAATTGAATGATATATAATCATTGAACTCCAGAAGACCATGGTAATATTATACAGATAGATGTTTCGACCGCCGTGGCACTTCATTCCACCTATACAAACTTTAAATTCGTTTAACCATACTCGCTGGAATTTCAACTTTTTTTGTATGAAATAAACAATAAAAAATATTCTGTTATGAAAAATATAATATAGGCATTAATCTTAACGATAATTCACTATAGTATGTAATAAACTCCATAGGTAAATTATTGTTTATTTTGTTTATCACCTGAGTAATTAATTAGTATGCAAAAGTAAACACGCCGAAAATGCAATGTGTACATTACGAGCGGATTTTTTTCAAATTTTTCCACTTTGTTCGATCGATTTCTATATAGTATATTATACTGCTAAATATTGTCAAAGTAATTGCTAGTAATATATTACATTAGATAGTTCTATTCAAAAAATAATGTCAGAAACACAATAATAATAATTATTATGCGCTATATTGCAACAACAACACAAATAATAGAAAAAAGATTGACATAAAATACCATAGGATATTTTTTATTGCTGTACCTCCGCAAAGCAAAGCTTCTGCTGCGGGAGCGAGTTCTCATCACCTTAAGAATACAAAAAAAAAATTAAAAAAGCAATCTATTAGGTACTTAAATACAAGTTTACATAACGGTCTTATTATAATTCTATTATCTTTGAAAATTCCATAATATGTTTAAGATAAGTTTTAAATGATAGCTACTTAAACTATAGCTACGTTTTTGTTAACATAATACGTATTCAAATACAATTAAATTTTCACGCTTTTTTACCCATCAAATAAAATTTTTTGATGTTTATAGAAAAAAAAAAAACCTAAAAAAAATGAAAACTGACAATGTCCGTAAACAGCTCAAAAAGAGTGAAAATAATTTCAAAATGTTATGGTGTATAGTAAACGAAAATATATTCGTTCAGTAAAATGTTCATTTATCTACTGTTACTCGTTTTTGAATAACAATAAAAATAACAAAACTGCTATATGAAAAATCGAGTGAATATCCAATATTGTAAAAATAGGAAGTTCAAACGCTCATAAAAATTTAATTTAATTTGATTGTAGACATTTTTTAGATTCTGAGTGGAACGATGAATGTATTGATTTTACAATGATGTGTGTTTTTTTTTTTATTTTTTTTTTTATTTTTTTATTTTTTTTTTTATTTTTTTTTTTTATTTTTTTTTGTGTCTGTCATCACGTTTTAGGACAGTAAATGTGCTTGGATTTTCTTCAACAGTACCTTTTCTGATAGGAAAGTGAATCTAGTTGGTACTTTGGGGGGTCAAAAGTAAAATTTTTCCAATAGTTTTCAAACGCGCCGTGAAAAACAAAAGAAAAATTAAGGAAAAACGGGAATTTTTACGCAAAATCGATTTTTAACAAAATCGATTTTGGTTTTTGGTGTAACTCTAAAACAAATGACCGTAGATATATGAAATTTTCACAGGTTGTTTATATTTGCATTTTCTATACACGGTAAAATTTTGAAAATATTTTGATTTATTTTGAGCTCTTTACGGACATTTTCATTTTCCATTTTTTTTTAGTTTTTTTCCTAAAAATATCAATAAAATTTTATTGGTTGGATAAAAAAGCTTGAAAATTTAATAGAAGGCTCCTAGTATATTGTTTCAAAGGCAGATGAAAAATATTAAAAATCGTTAGTCACAGTTTTTTTTTATAAACATTTAAAGTTCAAAAAATGACAAAATATGGAAAAATCACGAAAATTTGCAAATTATTTCGAGTTTGAAATTCATAAAAATTTTTCTTTTTAAATCTAAGATATGAAAATGTAATACAAGATTCCTTATAAGATTGTCTACCTTTATCAAACAAAAAATATCTATAAGGAAGTCAAATTAAATTTTTATGATCGTTTGAAATTCAAATTTTTACAACAATGGATATTCACTCGATTTCTCATGTAGCGATTTCCTTATTTTGTTGTAATTCAAAAACGAATAACTGCAGATACATGAAAATTTTACTGAATGTTTATATTAGCATTTTATATATACGATAAAATTTTGAAAATATTTTGACTCTTTTTGAGCTGTTTACGGACATTTTCAGTTTTAAATTTTTTTAGTTTTTTTTTCTATAAATATCAATAAAGTTTTATCTGTTGGGCCAAAAAGTGTATAAATTTAATACAAAGCTCCTGATATATTGTTACAATATCAGTTGAAAAATATTAAAAATACATAGGCACAATTTTTTTTTATAAGCATTTAAAGATCAAATTTTGACAAAATTTATCAAATCTTAATTTGAAAAATTATTTTGTAGTTAAAAATTTATAAAATGTTCAATTTTTGTATCTAAGAATTAAAAATTTAAAACAAGATTCCACGTAAGTAATTAATTCTGTTACCAAAAATTCTAAAAAATACATTTACACAGTTTATTTTTATAGTCATTTTAAGTACAAATTTGGACGAAATTACATATTAAAAACCTAGGATAACTATTTTAGTTATTTTGTTGTGATTGTATAATATTATTCGTGGGTACTTGAAACTTCTAAAGTATACTATTATATATCTATGATTTTACCACGGTTTTTTGTTGATGTTTAACGCGTTATAACTTATAAGTACCTATTAGATATTATGATATGATTAATTTGGAATTTATTATAGGTACCTATTATAGGTCAATTTTTTTTTAATACCATAGATAAGTATATATATGTCTAATACATAGACTGATATACCGTCTCCGCTCAGAATCGTTTTTCTTATACAGTGATATTATATCATTGAATTCAAATTTAATACTGTCCATTATACAGTGACCCACTTCTAACCTACTGTACAGCAGAGCGACATCCACTTACCCACCTTTTTTTTTTTTATTTTATTTTTTTTTTTTATTTTTTTTTGTGTCTGTCATCACCTTTTAGGACAGTAAAACTGCTTCGATTTTCTTCAACAGTAACTTTTATGATTGGAAAGTGAATCTAGTTGGTACTTTGGGGGGTCAAAAGTAAAAATTTCCCAGTAGTTTTCAAAAGCGACGTGAAAAACAAAAGAAAAATTAAGGAAAAACGGGAATTTTTACGCAAAATCTGTTTTCGAGAAAATCGATTTTGGTTTTTGGTGTAACTTTAAAACAAATGACCGTAGATATATGAAATTTTGACTGAATGTTTATCTTAGCATTTTCTATACACCATAACATTTTCAAAATATTTTGATTTATTTTGAGCTCTTTACGGACATTTTCATTTTCCATTTTTTTTTAGTTTTTTTTCTAAAAATATCAATAAAATTTTATTTGTTGGATAAAAAAGCTTGAAAATTTAATAGAAGGCTCCTAGTATATTGTTTCAAAGGCAGATGAAAAATATTAAAAATCGTTAGTCACAGTTTTTTTTTATAAACATTTAAAGTTCAAAAAATGACAAAATATGGAAAAATCACGAAAATTTGCAAATTATTTCGAGTTTGAAATTCATAAAAATTTTTCTTTTTAAATCTAAGATATGAAAATGTAATACAAGATTCCTTATAAGATTGTCTACCTTTATCAAACAAAAAATATCTATAAGGAAGTCAAATTAAATTTTTATGATCGTTTGAAATTCAAATTTTTACAACAATGGATATTCACTCGATTTCTCATGTAGCGATTTCCTTATTTTGTTGTAATTCAAAAACGAATAACTGCAGATACATGAAAATTTTACTGAATGTTTATATTAGCATTTTATATATACGATAAAATTTTGAAAATATTTTGACTCTTTTTGAGCTGTTTACGGACATTTTCAGTTTTAAATTTTTTTAGTTTTTTTTTCTATAAATATCAATAAAGTTTTATCTGTTGGGCCAAAAAGTGTATAAATTTAATACAAAGCTCCTGATATATTGTTACAATATCAGTTGAAAAATATTAAAAATACATAGGCACAATTTTTTTTTATAAGCATTTAAAGATCAAATTTTGACAAAATTATCAAATCTTAATTTGAAAAATTATTTTGTAGTTAAAAATTTATAAAATGTTCAATTTTTGTATCTAAGAATTAAAAATTTAAAACAAGATTCCACGTAAGTAATTAATTCTGTTACCAAAAATTCTAAAAAATACATTTACACAGTTTATTTTTATAGTCATTTTAAGAACAAATTTGGACGAAATTACATATTAAAAACCTAGGATAACTATTTTAGTTATTTTGTTGTGATTGTATAATATTATTCGTGGGTACTTGAAACTTCTAAAGTATACTATTATATATCTATGATTTTACCACGGTTTTTTGTTGATGTTTAACGCGTTATAACTTATAAGTACCTATTAGATATTATGATATGATTAATTTGGAATTTATTATAGGTACCTATTATAGGTCAATTTTTTTTTAATACCATAGATAAGTATATATATGTCTAATACATAGACTGATATACCGTCTCCGCTCAGAATCGTTTTTCTTATACAGTGATATTATATCATTGAATTCAAATTTAATACTGTCCATTATACAGTGACCCACTTCTAACCTACTGTACAGCAGAGCGACATCCACTTACCCACCTTTTTTGTCTTAGTCCGGTTGAGTTTTTTTTACAGATATTTAAAGAAAAACTTATGGAGAACCTTGTACCAAATTTTAAAAGCTTAGTTATAAAAGAAAAAAATTTTACGATTTTTCAACCACAAAATTACTTGCAAATTTTCGCAATTTTGACATATTTCGTATAAATTTAAACTTTAAGCACTTATAAAA
>NC_042494.1:152828280-152831257 GCF_005508785.2 Acyrthosiphon pisum
TCAAATAACATTTTGTTGATATTTATAGAAAAAAAAAACTAAATAAAATGAAAACTGACAGTGTCCGTAAAAAACTCAAAAAGAGTCAAATTGTTTTCAAAATTGCATGGTGTATAGGAAATGAAAACATAAACATTCAGTGAAAATTTCATGTACCTAATTTGTTTAAAAGTTGCACCAAAGAAAAATCGATTTTCTCGAAAACAGATTTTTGAAAACTACTGTGAAATTTTTACTTTTGACCTCCACATTACTTAGTGTTGATGATAAAATTGTGAACAAAGTAATTTATATTATATTTGCCTATTTACGAGGAACCTTGTTTTAAATGTTCAATACTTAGCTATAAAAGTTGAGCATTTTATACATTTTTTACTACAAAATAATTATAAAACTTAAATTTGATAAATTTTGTCGGAATTCGAACTTTAAATGCTTATAAAAAAAAAATGTGCCCATGTATTTTTAATGTTTTTCAACTGCTGTTGTAACAATATATCAGGAGCGTTGCATTAAATTTTCACAATTTTTTACCAATCAAATAACATTTTGTTGATATTTATAGAAAAAAAAAACTAAATAAAATGAAAACTGACAGTGTCCGTAAAAAACTCAAAAAGAGTCAAATTGTTTTCAAAATTGCATGGTGTATAGGAAAAAAAAAATCGATTTTCTCGAAAACAGATTTTTGAAAACTACTTTGAAATTTTTATTTTTGACCTCCTCAATATATCAACTACATTCACTTTGCTATCGGAAAAGATACCGTTGAAGAAAATCTAAGCAATTTTACTGTCCTAAAATGTGATAAGTGACAAAAAAACACTCATCGTTGCAAAATAATTTTTAGGACAACAAAATAAATGTTTTGAAATTCAAAATATTATTTTCATACTGTACAATTAAATAGTTTATTTTAGTGTTACTGTAGTCTTTATAGATTATTTGGGACTAGGTATATTATATTTTAAATATTAATGGTTGAGCTCATTTTTGCCAAAAATTGTGATAATGTCTATATTTTTCAACTGAGGTATGTGCAACCCCCGAAGACCGTGGTAATATTATACAGATAGAGGTTTCGACCGCCGCGGCACTTCATTCCACCTATATAAACTTTAAATTCGTTTCACCATACTCGCTGGAATTTCAACTTTTTTTGTATGAAATAAATAATAAAAAATATTCTGTTATGAAAAATATAATATAGGCATTAATCTTAACGATAATTCACTATAGTATGTAATAAACTCCATAGGTAAATTATTGTTTATTTTGTTTATCACCTGAGTAATTAATTAGTATGCAAAAGTAAACACGGCGAAAATGCAATGTGTACATTATGAGCGGATTATTTTCAAATTTTTCCACTTTGTTCGATCGATTTTTATATAGTATATTATACTGCTAAATATTGTCAAAGTAATTGCTAGTAATATATTATTACATTAGATAGTTATATAAAAAAAAAAAGGTCAGAAACACAATAATAATAATAATTATGTGCTATATTGCAACAACAACATAAAGAACGTTCATAAAAATTTAATTTAATTTGATTGTAGACATTTTTTTTCTGTTTGATAATTGCAGATAAATTTACGAGGAATCTTGCATAACATTTTAAAATCTTAGATTTAAAAAGAAAATTCATCATATAAATTGTTTTTTTGAAACATATTTAAGTGGGTTGTAGGTATTTCATGAAAAAATAAAATAAAATTATATAAAATTATGCAAATTAATATTAATTAAAAAATGTCAAACAGCATATGACTAATATACTATATATTTAATACTGTTATTAAAATAATTAAAATTATACAATTTTAATAATTCACAAGTACCTAAACATATTTCTGCCACAACATTTTGGCGCCCCTAAAATACTGGCACCCGGGGCAGTTTTACCCTGCAGCCCCCCCTAAATGCGGCCCTGATTACTAGAAGTCAAATCGAAAATATTTAGCAGCATTTGATCAAACAATGTGGAAAAATTGAAAACATATGTTCAAGATGCCTGTAGAGTAATATTTATTTTGCGCTGAGGGAGTATGGACTTGGTAAGAATGGATCGCTTATAAAAGAAATCGAGAAACAATATTTTATTTCATTTATTGTTCAACGTTCACATTATTTTTCATTATTATTATTATATTAAATCAAAATGTCTTTTTTTAAACAATATTTAACGCTTACTTTTATAGTAATTTCGGTTTGGAATATGTCTGAAGCAGTTTTAGATGATAAACAAATCTACGGTAAGGATCAATTATTTAATTTATTGATTTACAATGATTATATTTGTTTTATAATCTTTATTTTGTCAACATTTATCTGCAATGAGTTTTAAAATACTATAAAATAAAACATTTTCCAACGCTTCATACTTTCCGTGTTTTAATTTTTATCGTTTGCTGTCTATCCTTCCTTCAGGGACTGGAACCTTTTGAATTTATGGGTATCGGTTCCGCTACCGGTTCTCCAAAAATAAAAATAACTATTCCAGTTCGGTTCTGGTTCTTTGATGAAAAAAAATAAAGGTACCGGTTCCAGATAATTTCGGTTCCGGTTCCAGATAAGTTCGGTACCGGTTCCAGCTTATTTTTGGTAGGAACATTAAATAAATATTATTATTATTATTAATTTGTATTATAGATAATATGTACCTAATATGTATGTAATTTTCCCACAAAAATATGGAAAAAGTAATATTGACTTAAAGTTTTTGTGATAAGTGGACATCTGAGAACTCTAAAAAATGCTATGCATGTTGCTTAATAAAAATAACTGACAAAGTTTTTGCAATCAGCTAATGGCCATAGTCGCCGGGCTTTAAAGGTAAATAAAAAAAAAGGTGGGCAAGTGGATGTCGCTCTGCTGTATAGTAGGTTACAAGTGGGTCACTGTATAATGGATGGTATTAAATTTGAATTCAATGCTATAATATCATTGTATAAGAAAAACGATTCTGAGC
>NC_042494.1:152831307-152832454 GCF_005508785.2 Acyrthosiphon pisum
AATTTATAAAATGTTCAATTTTTGTATCTAAGAATTAAAAATTTAAAACAAGATTCCACGTAAGTAATTAATTCTGTTACCAAAAATTCTAAAAAATACATTTACACAGTTTATTTTTATAGTCATTTTAAGTACAAATTTGGACGAAATTACATATTAAAAACCTAGGATAACTATTTTAGTTATTTTGTTGTGATTGTATAATATTATTCGTGGGTACTTGAAACTTCTAAAGTATACTATTATATATCTATGATTTTACCACGGTTTTTTGTTGATGTTTAACGCGTTATAACTTATAAGTACCTATTAGATATTATGATATGATTAATTTGGAATTTATTATAGGTACCTATTATAGGTCAATTTTTTTTTAATACCATAGATAAGTATATATATGTCTAATACATAGACTGATATACCGTCTCCGCTCAGAATCGTTTTTCTTATACAGTGATATTATATCATTGAATTCAAATTTAATACTGTCCATTATACAGTGACCCACTTCTAACCTACTGTACAGCAGAGCGACATCCACTTACCCACCTTTTTTTAAATTATCTTATCTTATCTAGACAATTTTTTGGTTATCTATTCCCAACACTGGTAGGCAGTAATAGTACACGCATGTGATTTAGTTAGATACAGTATATGTAGTATAATAATTAATGATAATAAATAATAATAAATAGTGTAAATTAAAAAAAAGAAAAAAAAAGCGGATAAGTGGATGTCGCTTTCTGTAAAGTAGGTTACAAGTGGCTCAATGTATAATTGATAGTATTAATATTAAATTCAATGATATAATATCGTTGTGTAAGAAAAACAATTCCGAGCTAAGACGGTTTGTGAGTCTGGATATTTTATATTGTTACTAGTTGGCCCATCACAGCTTCACCCGTGCAGATTGGTTGTTTATTTTGCCTTCGGACGATGATATTTATAGTAATGTATTCAAATTATATTGTTTAGCAAGTAAATATAAAAAAACGGTTAGTGAAAACGTATTGAAATGTTTCTAGTGGTATTTTGGATAAATATATTTTTATTAAAAATAGCTGATCCCGTGCACTTTGTTGCCCGTTAAATGTACCAAATCTAGATGACTCAAACTTTGTTCAATTCATTATTTAATATTCGGTGT
>NC_042494.1:152832554-152833874 GCF_005508785.2 Acyrthosiphon pisum
TAATAATATTTTGATTTTCTGCCAATACAATTTTGTTTGATAATAAACAATGGTATATACTATATAGTATATACCAAAGGTAGGTATTCAAACATTTCATTCCATGGCTCCTTCATGTCTTCACAATATTTTGGTGGCTCTCAAATTATTAAGGAAACCGAAAATAATGTTTAGTTATTTTTATTTTTTTAATAATTTATATTATTATAAATACATTAATTGTATCAAGACAGCAAATTTAATAAAAAAATATGCATCGAAAGCTTAAATTAAATGTTTTACGTTTAGAAAAAAAAAAAATTGTCATCATCTTTTTTTTTTATTTCTCTTCTGTGCCACGGCTCCCCTTAGCAATACTTGTGATGCCCCTTTTTGCCGCAACACAGCTTAAATACCTCTGGTATACACTATTGATATAACTCACTACTTTTTCCAACTATTGTGTATTTATAGAGTTGATAGATTAGAAATTTGGATGCAGCTCTCAATCCAATTATTGTATCAATTTTTTCTAAAAAATAAATTATAATTTTACTCAAGGTTTGCTCAAAATTTTGATTTTTTCACTGTTGAAGGGGGGGGGGGGCTATTGGAAATGTATTTCTTGTGGTTTAAATTAACATCATGTTCCTCTCTGATGACTTTTAATTTTTCTTTTGTTATAACCTAAGTACCTAACTGCTAAGCACACGTCATATTAAGTTATTAAGCCATATTAATTTGAATAATAATGGGTATTAACATTTAACACCCCAACATTTATTCATTTTTTCAATGTTTAAACATCCGAATACATCCACCCCACAAAACTCTAATAAATGATTCAGATATAATAAATAAAATGTATAATATTCCTGGATTTTATTATTGTAATACATTTTAATATATTGATACATTTAGTTTAGAACGTCAAATACTCTCAAATCTCAGGTGTTGTTCAATACGCTATTATATTAATGAATAATGATTATATATTTGTATAATGTCTCATTTCAGACGGGTTTTTATATGTTGGCAATAACAGTAACCCTTTCTCTCCCCCCCCGATCTTTGGTGTCCTCTCACAAAAAAATATTCTTCTTAATCAGATAAATTGTCTATGTTAAGTAAAAGTAAACTAACAACATTTAATTTTATGTAGTATTTAGTGTTGCCTTCCAAGTGACTTATTTTTAGAGTAAATTTATTTTTACAGTAATTTATTTTTTTGTTTTCCAATTATTTAGTGTTAAACAATATTATAATCAAATTTACTCAGGGAGTTTGATGCAATCTAATAATAATATCTCTTTTTAGTTTAAATTGTAGAACTATATTATG
>NC_042494.1:152833974-152851183 GCF_005508785.2 Acyrthosiphon pisum
AGTGCTTATAAAAAAATTGTGACTATGGATTTTTAATTTTTTTCATCTGCCTTTGAAACAATATACTAGGATACTATACTATACTCAATCTATACTCAATATTGAAAGACAACAAACAAATTATATTAACATAGAAAATATAATTGACAATTTTGCAAGCAGAAAAGCAAGAAAAATAAATTTTTCAGTATTTATTTTTGAGTTGACTGTTAATGTATGGTATGTTCAATTTATTTGTTATTTAATAATTATTTATATTTAAAATGAATAAAAAAAGGCTACAAATTATTACATTTATTTATTTGTAAATTTATAGGTACCTAAAATTCCAAAGTATATGTTTTCAAATTTGGAAAAATTAATTTTCAATTTTCAAGAGTGAGGAGGGAGCCATTCATTTTATTTACACACGGGCCCAAATTGGTGTAGTTGTGGCACTGTGAGGTACACTAAAACTGAGATACACTTGATATAATATTATAGCGTATTTTCTACATAGGATTTACTGCATAAAAATAGTGCACACGGACTAAGCCGGGTTAATCTACTAGTATTATATAAGTGTATTTGGTTTCAAAACAATAAAGTATAATTGAGATTTCTTCAAAATTGAATTAATATTGCTTGCTCGAATTGTAATGAAGACTAACCTGACTAAGTAAAATTCAAGCAATAAGGAAATAATTAATTCAAGAATAAATAATTCTAACTTATATTTACTTATTTTTTAATTAGAATCACTTACTTGTACATCTATGTTGTGCAACATACCACGAAAAATATAAAATTACATTGTGTTGCTGCATGTTTAAATGTCCAGGGAGTTTTTTACCTACACCTAATATAGAAAAATCAAAAATATTAAAATTGGCAAACCTCATATTCTAACACAAAATGGGATTCAAGCTACTAAATGTTTGAATGAGATAAAATTTGGAGTGGGGAGAGCTGTACACATGTAGCTCATTTTTTTAACTGAAAAAATTTAATACATTATTAAATAAACATACAATATATTATACAAATATATAAATTCTTATAAATATTTATAAATAGTTGTTGTATGGGATTGGAGGATCTATCTCCCTCATTATCTTATTTTGACCACCGCCGCAGGTAACAATAGAAGTCTGCCAACGCCTGATTTCACAATCAAAATATGACCAAATTTAAAGGCATTGCATACAAGTTCATAGGCGTGCCTACGGTGGCATCCTAGGGTACTTGGGCTGCCCCTGCAATTTTTGAAAAATGCCGGTCTACCGAGTTTTAAGTCAGAAGGGTTACAACATTTTTTTTTTTAACTTGGTTTTTTTGTGGTTATTGTTATAATTACCATATACTTACAAAGATTGATTTCCTGACTTCCGAATTGGAAAAACCTACTATAAAGACTTGAGACAGACGACGACGGTACAGTACCTACGCATCTAGGTACTATTGATATTATTGTAGAATTATTTTTGATTTGTAGCTAGGTGGACAGTAGGCGGTGTAGGTAATCCAAGGCTGTGGATGAATAATATTTCTGAAGTTACTATAGATTATTTTTGTAAATAGATAATTTAGACTTTTTTTAAATGATGTAAATATTTCATTGTGGAGGGGGGGAGCTTAACAAAATACGGCTTTGGGTGTATAGGGCTTTTTTTACTTCATTAAGAAGGTAGCGCTGGTTATTAGCTAGGCTGCCCTTGCCGATTAAGTCTAGTCACGCCTATGCACAAGTCTTATATTTTTATAATTTCTTTTTAATTATTAATAAACCATCCTATTTGAATGGTACTCACAGGTTGACCTCTCGAGCACCACTCAATCCAGAAACCAGTTTTCAAACAAGACACCGAATACTGGTCAGTGGTCACATCTAAATCAGCCGTGTTCGACGCTTTGGCAAACGGCAGTCGGCACTAGAGCCCAGCAACCAAGTGTGAGAATAGCTGTTCCTTATCATTACTATACATTATCATCACAGTTTGTTCTGTCTTATTATAAGGTTGTCGTATAATATTTACAGAACACACAAACGAATTGTTTTTATTTTTAAATAAAACTGAATCGTTTGCGTATGCGATGGATCAACGGCCTACAGTTTCAACAGATTTGGTAATTATAAACATATTTTATTATTAAATGTATTGAGCTTAAGTCCTTGAACAGTTGGGTCTCGTGGCATAATATATATTATGTTATATACCTAACCCCGCACGTATTATATGGAGTTTTGCATTAAATTATAATGTGTATTGGCAATATATTATTTTATTTATGAGATTATTATTATACCAGTATATATTTCTCAGAAATAATTAATGTATTTAATAACTATTGGCAGAAATTTTACTTACCGAAACAATACAAAAATATGTCGAAACAATGATATTAGATAACCTGAGGTATAATGGCGCATGGGGAAAAATGAACTATTAAGTATAAGTAATTTAATAATTGCTATCTGGTCAAAAACTTTTGTTATTATGATTATGTTATTAAAGCCAAATGCGATAAAATATTTTTTTTCAGCAGTTGATGAAGTTTTGGCGGCAATATGAGGCAAAGTATTAATTGTATTCATCTGATATAATATTTGAGTAGTATAGAAGTAGTAATGTGTACTATATAACGGCACGTTAGGTGTTGCTTTTATACATATTCGTTTAGTACAAGTAGTTGACTAAACGTCAATACCAGTAAAATATTAATATGATAACAATTGAATATACTATACAATACTGTTTATGCAGAAAATCATTTTTAGGTAAAATGGCTTAGTGGGTTTTCGGGTAAAAGTGCACAGTATTTCTTACATGATTATTGATTACCTACTATTATAAACATTTAATTTTTCTGGCTTTAAATTAATGTCTAAAAATTTAAATATATCTATTTATTTATTAATTTATTTGAACTAATAGGTACATTATAATATAATGTAAATTATATATTATTATCTATGATCATTGATTATACATAGTGTGGTGATTTAGTGCACGTATCACCACTTTGCTCCCACTCCACTCGTTACCATCCGCTGCGCGGTACCAATAATACCGTTATTATTTTATATTCGTGATTTATTTTATTTATACAACTTCCGTGATTTTTATATTAATATTCTTTTGTAACTCGATCTCGCGTCTCCCATTGGCGACGCCAAGCCACTCGTCCCGCGACAAGCACGACGGGGCCGCACCACCGGCCGGCTTCGTTCTCTTTGCTCACAGCCCTCGACCGAGCCACACGCATGATATAAACAACATGGTATGATCGCAAAAGTCCAGATTTGGTCCAAGCTCGCGCAATACGTCACTTGCTTACCCGTGTTATCATATTGTCATTAAATTATTATTACTATACACTATGCTACGTCACGTGCTTACCGAAGGATCTGACCGTCAAAAAGTTACGATCATACATTCATACCTTGTTTTTATATCATGGCCACACGCGTTCCGAGTAATTCGCTCTCTTCCGACGTCATGTCTCCCGACCAGCCGAATAGCGATACGACCTCGTACGGTCATCGCAACGACCTCCGCTCGTCTCGTCTCCGGACCCATGTCCCGACGGCGACCCGTCTCCTCGACGTACCCGACGCTCCCTCGATCGCGTGTGCATCGAGCACCCACGATTCCGTCGACACGAACGACCGGAATGACCGAATGACCGAAAGCTCTAATATGTACCTACTTACTCTCGTACTGCGTACGACCAACGTGCATGTTATGAAGCGCTTACAATAAACGATCTCGACGCAACGCGTCACAACCAATTCTGTGTTTAATCCATTTACTACCTGTGTACCTTAAAACCTTCTGCAACGGAGTCAGACAACAAACGTATGTTGGTAAGTGCGGTTGTTATCACGGCAGCAACAACTTCATCTCCACGCCAACGGCAACCACACTTGTACCACAATAGTATAGATTGCTCACTGGTCGTGATTTTGCGTTGCGCTAAATTTTAGTTCATTTATTAACGATAGATAGCGTTAATAGTCGTAATTAAAATAATAATTCGTCGGCGGTATAGCTGCTGCGTTATTGCAGCCTGCAGGTCAATATAAATATTGGTATTGGTAGCGGTAAAATACTAAAATGTAGCCGAATACAAATTACCAATACCGCAGCGGCACCATCAAGACAATATAATTTATCCGTATAATAAGATAAACTATAATAATTAATAAAGTATGAGAGGGGGGGTGAGAGGGTAATTTAAACATTTATTATTCTATTATTTTTTTATTATTACTGTATTCGCGTTGTTCTATTAAACGTCTTCGGGTTGTTAACGCCGATAAGGGATTCTAATTCAACGTTGCCAAATTTAACCATACACATGTTGTCATTTAATAATAATAATATATATTTTACATTTTTCATGACGTATGAATAATTATCATTGAGTAGTAATATTGTAATACATACCTACCTACAGTCATAGATAATATAAGAATGGATAGGACATGCCTATACCAGTTCCATATGAGGCCGTGTGCTTTTTTGGGGAAGAGAGAAAGTAAACAGAGAAAGACAATATGAGGCTTTTTGAGGTTATGTGCAAAACTGTTTTATTAAATAATAATGAATAAATATGATAGTCAGTTATATTTAGATATTTGTCAGTTTGTATTTTGATTGTTTTGCCACCTGTACCTGGAAAATTGAAATTGGAAAATAATATTTTAACAAAATAAAATTATGTTATTTAATATTCATTATTATTTATCAATTATCACATCAATATTCGCCCCATATAACCTTAAAATAGTATCACTAAATTTTCATGTGATAAGTTCTTATGTCCTATCCATTCTTATATTATCTATGCCTACAGTATATATATTTTTTGTATGTATTTTAAAAAGTACTCAACCAATTTTAGTCTAGTTTTCAGTTTTCACTCATGGGTTGGCCTAGGTCTCAGGGAAGGTTCTAATGTGTAATATACCTTTAAAAAATTATTTGGAGTGCCGAAAATAATAAAAATATAAATAATTAAATGCTGTTCATTGTTAATCGCATCACTTTAGATGATGCGGGATCAATTGGGCTCATTTTTTTTTTAAATCTTCGGAATAGTTTGAATAAGGTTTTAAAGAAAGACAAATTGGAATAGATGCCCTGTAAATAAAAAAATTCTGGGAAAACTGAAAGTGCTTTATTGACCATCTAGTTGACCAACGTAGAGCTTCTTAAACTATGATATTATAACTTTCGCTATTTTTTAGCCATGAGATATTTTCGATTTTTATTAATTTTTTTTGTAAAGTAAGTTATGAGCACCTATTTCAATATGTACAAAGCTGTATAAAAAAAGCCTGTTCTTTTATATAAGTATATAAGGATAATCATAAGAAATAAAAATGGTGAATTATGTAATTTTAATTTATATATTGTGTGCCAAGTGCAAACACATTCTCATTGACTCCTTGGCCCTTGCGACTTGTCTCAAGTGGATGGCTGGATAGGTATAATTGCCATCGAGACTGCCATAGTACTATATCAAAGAAACAAAAAGTCTTAATAAATATACACACGTGTCTTTAATACAGTGTACAATACTACAAAGTAGAATGTAGAAAGTACAATGCGACTCGTACACTTTTTTTAAAAATAAATACCTACGTATAGTATGTTACTAATAAGTAGATTAGTAGATAACTAATAACTCGCACAATAAGTAATAACGTCAACTGCCATCGTTTATTATTTTATTCATTGTTGTAAAAAATTGTCGTTGTAGTTAATAATTCGTAAAAATTTTTCTTTTTAGAACTAAGATTTTAAAATGTAATACAAGATTCCTTATAGGATAATCTACCTTTATCAAAAAAAAAATGTCTATAAGAAACTAAAATTAAATTTTTATGAGCGTTTGAAATTCATATTTTTACAACATTTGATATTCACTCGATTTGTTACGTAACGATTTTCTTATTTTGTTGTAATTGGAAAACGAATGACTGTAGAAACTTGAAAATTTCACTAAACGTTTATATTAGCATTTTATATATACGATAAAATTTTGAAAGTAATTTGACTCTTTTCGAGCTGTTTACGGACATTGTAAGTTTTCAATTTTTTTAGTTTTTTTTTCTATAAATATCGATAAAGTTTTATCTATTGGGCCAAAAAGTGTAAAAAATCTCCCAGGGATTTGTATCTATCTGTGAGCAGAGGTCCCTCCATCTTTGCTCTTTGGAATTTCGAATCTCCCTTCTAAGGTCCTTCCTTGCCGCTGCAAAGTTTGTCTTGGCCTCCACAGATCCCTCCGTGGCTTCCACTCTGGCGAAGGTAGGGGTGTCCCCGACGTTAGCGAGGATGAGGTCCAGACTTGTTGCCAAGTCCGAAAACATTTCTCCTCTCGGATTGTTAGTCCGAGACCCCCATTCGACGTTCCAGGCATTGAAGTCACCCGCCACAATGAGTCTATTGTCTCCTGCAGCGCGGATGGCCTGCTCGAGGTCCGTAAGAAAGTCCTCGAACTCAGACAAGGTGGTGCCAGGTCTCCAATAGCAACTAAATATGGTAAAATCCCTGAGTCTTATCCAAGCGAAACCATTTCCAGAGCCAGAGTCATCGTGGATGAATCCAGTGTCAGAGGTGGTGTCGACTGAGGCCTTGCGATCGAGACTAAATATTGTCCTGCCTCCGCCGTCTCCCCTTGCGAAGGGCTCGCTCACGACGAGGACATCGATGTTCCTCTGGGCGGCCGTTTGGTCCAGGAGCTGTTGGGCGGCCCAGCATCCATTCAGATTGACTTGCAGGAGGTTAATCATTACAGCGGTTGTTTGAGCGCCAGGACTCAGCTGCGCGCTTGGCGCCGCAGGCAGCGGACCCAGGTCTGTGAGGACCCAGCATCAGTCCAGCGCGGTCGCAGGCGAGGCATTTGTCGGAAGGGCACTTCTTCTCCTTGTGGGACTTGTCCCCGCATTTGCGGCAGGAGTCACTCATGTCAGGGCCGGAGCATCTGCCCCGAGAGTGCCCGAAGCCATGGCACTTGATGGCTTCTGGGCGACGGATCCTGAAACGGCAGTTCGTCCAGCCTACTCTGACGCGACTGACCTCCGTGAGTTTCACCGATCTGGGTACTCTGACCTTCGCAACTTGCTGACCATTTGTGAGTCTCCACATGGAGGTGACAGAGATATCGTCGCAAGCGGCAGCTACTTTGGCGTCTCCTTTGCTCGCTTCAAGGATGGCTTTTTTGACCGAGGCCAGAACTGCGTCGGCAATTGAGGTGGGTTCCAGCCAATGACCTCCATGTCTACGCTTGCTCCAGACTGAGTAACAGAGGTTTGAACACCGGTGACTTTGTCGGTCAGAGCCTTAAGGAAGGGAGCCGCAGCTTCCCTGAACTTAATACTCTTGCCCAGATCTACCACGACATCACCCCCTCTAGTCTTGCGGATCCCATTGATGGTTGCCCGTAGTCGTCAGGGTTGACGCCCGACTGCTGCAGGGACCTGACTGTGTCCTCATAGGTGGCGCCCGCTGGGACTTTCACTATGAGAGCTGCGCTCCGGAGGGGGGGAAGTTTCCTCGGTGTGGGGTTCGATGTAGGGAGTGAGGGAAAGGCCTCTTTGGTGCTTTTGTTCGTTGCTTTCCTCCCTACTACTTCGGACCACTGCCCTTCTGTCGCGGTCTTGGGAGCAGAGGTGCCTTCGGCGGAGGAGGGGGAGGGCCCTAATAATACACAGGACCTAGTAAACACTAGTACACTGACAGTCAACACTAGTGCTCATCTAACGGCAGTATCCGGAACTATTTTAACAGCTAGCGCCAATCTATGTGAAATTCCGCCAGTGAGCAATCTATACTATGTATAATCAATGCTATGATTTATTAACAAATGATTAAATAATATTATATAATATTTATTGAATAATTATACTTAAAAAAATTACTTTGACTTAGTATTTAATACTAATACCGTATTAATTATATATTATATTAGGGACTTTTATAATATTATACATACATATTATATACCGTAATTTACGGTATATTTATATCTTACTATTTGATAAAAATATAATAGGTAACAATCTTTAAATAAAATAGATTTTTTTTGAATTAATTTAGCATGAGGCCAATTACCCCATTAGGTGAGCATTTGTTATAATTTCTAATTATTTAGAATTTTTGGTATTTGCTTTAGTAAAATTAACTTTTGACCGGAAAATTGAAATCTACATAATATTTATAATAGGGAAACAATATAACAATATTTCTAAAACGTGTATATGCTACCACATAACTGCAGCTGTTAAATGTTAGGCGCGCCATTGTACCCCAGGTTACTTAAAAAGAAATAACTACTGGTTTCACATTGTGAAATCTACGTAATAATTATATTATAATTACGCAACAATTTCATATACCAATTAAATTTCCTATTTTACCGAAATATCTTTTGAGATATTTATTTGACAGACTACAACAAAAGTTAAACTTTTCAACAAATTCTCGTTATGTACATATAGAATTCGACGAAAATCAAAGTCAAAGGTTTCGAGGTAAACTACATTAAAGTTGGAAACGGACCACAAAAATTGTTGATATTTCCTGGAGTTCTAGGTACGTTTATACAATAATATAATATTTATCTTGGTCCACTACTCAATGGTTTTACCATATTATGTGGTTTGCCGATATTTAATTTTTCCACTGTGATATTATTATAATGCATAATTTATTTCTCTAGGTCAAATAAGTGATTTTAGGCCGCTGACGGAAAACCTCGATGGAGACAAATATACGATATACGTATGGGAGCCTCCGGGCTACGGTCGAAGTCGACCACCGGGCAAAGACCTGTCGCCGGGATTCTTGTACCGCGACGCCGATTGCGCCATTACGCTTATGGAGGTAAAGTATATACGAGTATTATTAGTTATTACTCGAGTAGTCTACACGATGGCCGGCAACGATGATGGTATAACAGTGACTGACGAATCTTGGAAAAAAATCTCCTAAGTTTGCTTTGTCGAGTTTGCTAAATTTACTTATAATATAAAAACACAGGTTTTTTCATAGTAATCTTATGTTCAAGTTTGGATGAATATTCACACTGACAAACCGTCTCCACTCTCCGCTCAGAATCATTTTTCGTATACAATGATATTATATCATTGAATTCAAATTTGATACCATCCATTATACAGTGACCCACTTGTAACCTACTGTACAGCAGATCGACATTCACTTACCTACCTTTTTTTATTTTTTTATATTTAAAATGAATTAAATATTTATACACTTTTCCTCGTCTAGATACTGTTATTAATTATTAGTTATTACTTATGAATTATAATTATAAAATTCATTAATTTTAAAAATATTAACTCATCTAAAACATTACATTCTTTAATATCACTGTTATATTTGTCATATTGAGATTCTATTTACTGTACTATTATTACTAAAGGGCACCTGCCACCTACCCGTATTTAAATAAATAAATAATTATTTATATAGCAATATCATATACCTAAAATAATTATATTTTTTTATTACTACTATAATTATTTTTATTTCATGCAGAACTGAGATCTGACTTAGATAATATAATAATTATTATTATTCAAATTTTGTATTGTTTTATTATTACCTATTCATTATTATTTTTTAAACTTGTACAGCTGTATCCAACAGTTAAGTATAGATTTGGGGATTTTTGTTTCCTATTAATTTTTTATCCGGGGGGTTTTTTCCAGGGATTTTTTATCCGGGGGTTTTTTTCCGATTGCCGCGACTGACTGATCGTTGTTTTCTCTGACTCGGCCGCAGGCGTTGGGTATCGACAGGTGTTCGATGTTGGGCTGGTGCAACGGCGGGTGCACCGCGATGATCGCGGCGTCCAGGGCCGCAGATCGGGTCGACAAGCTGGTGGTATGGAACTGCAACGCTTACGTCACGGCCAGAGACCTCGAGTTTTACGAGACGATACGCGACGTCCGCGACTGGCCTGAAGGTAGGAGAGTTCCGCAGTTCGAAACGTATGGCGAGGAATACGTGTCGGACACTTGGCACGGGTGGATAGACGCGTTCCGGAAAATTCTCGACGAGCACGGCGGCGACGTGTGCCGCGGCGCACTGGCCAAGATAAACGCACCCACGCTCATCGTGCACGGTGCAAAAGATGAGTTCGTACCGGTCGAGCACGGTGTATATCTGCACGAAAACATCAAGCGCTCGACGTGAGTATATGTACCGGTTATCTGGTATAAAATTATTATCGTGTTGCAAACACAACAGGTATATAGTCCTATACAGGTTTTAATTTGTTAAAAATTTAAAATACATTGACGCAATTTTTTTATAATCCTTTAGAGTTCAATTTTTGACATTTATTAAATTTAAAACTTAAAAAAGGTGAGTAAGTGTATGTCGCTCTGCTGTACAGTAGGTTGCAAGTGGGCCACTGTATAATGGATAGTATTAAATTTGAATTCAATGATATAATATCACTGTATAAGAAAAACGATTCTGAGCGGAGACGATTTGTCAGTCTAGTTATTAGACAAACATATTATAGGTATACTTACCTATAGTAATAAAAAAAAATTGACTATAGGCTATAATAGGTATCAACAATAAATTCCAAATTAATCATATCACAATATCCATTAGGTAACGTGTTATACATCAAACAACAAAACCGTAGTACTATCATAGATATATAATATAGTATACTTTTAGAAGTTTTCAAAGTACCCACAAATAATATTATACAATCACAACAAAATAACTAAAATAGTTATTCCAGGTTTTTTAATATATAATTTCGTCCAAATTTGAACTTAAAATGACTATAAAAATAAACTGTACTTATGTATTTCTTAGAATTTTTGGTAACAGAATTAAATATTTACGTGAAATCTTGTTTTAAATTTTCAATCCATAGATATAAAAGTTGAACATTTTATAAATTTTTAACTACAAAATAATTATTCAATTTTAAATTTGATACATTTTGTCAAAATTCGATCTTTAAATGCTTATAAAAAAAAATTGTGCTTATGTATTTTTAATATTTTTCAACTGCTATTGTAACAATGTATCAGGAGCTTTGTATTAATTGTTTACACTTTTTGGCCCAATAGATAAAACTTTATCGATATTAATAGAAAAAAAAAACTAAAAAAATTTAAAACTTACAATGTCCGTAAACAGCTCGAAAAGAGTCAAATTACTTTCAAAATTTTATCGTATATATAAAATGCTAATATAAACGTTCAGTGAAATTTTCAAGTTTCTAGTGTTTCTACAGTCATTCGTTTTTTAATTACAACAAAATAAGAAAATCGTCTCATGAGAAATCGAGCAAATATCAAATGTTGTAAAAATATGAATTTCAAACGCTCATAAAAATTTAATTTGAGTTTCTTATAGACATTTTTTTTTTTGATAAAGGTAGATTATCCTATAAGGAATATTGTATCACATTTTAAAATCTTAGTTCTAAAAAGAAAAATTTTTACGAATTATAACCTCAACATAATTAGGTAATTTTCGTGATTTTTCCATATTTTGTCAATTTTTGAACTTTAAATACTAATAAAAAAAAAACTGTGACTAAGGATTTTTAATATTTTTCAAATGTCATTGTAACAATATAGTAGGAGCCTTGTATTAAATTTTCAAGTATTTTTACTCAACAAATAATGTTTTATTTACATTCATAGAAAAAAAAACTAATTAAACTGGAAACTGGAATTGTCCGTAAACAGCTCAAAACAAATCAAAATATTTTGAAAAATTTATCATGTCTAGAAAATGGAAATATAAACTACCAGTGAAAATTTTATGTATCTACAGTCGTTCGTTTTAAAGTTACACCAAAAACCAAAATCAATTTCTCGAAAACAGATTTTGCGTAAAAATTCCCGTTTTTCCCATAATTTTTCTTTGTTTTCACGGCGCTTTTGAAAACTATTGGAAAAATTTTACTTTTGACCCCCCCCCAAAGTACCAACTAGATTCATTTTCCTATCAGAAAAGGTACTGTTGAAGAAAATCCAAGCACTTTTACTGCCCTAAAAAGTGATGGCAGACACAAAAAAAAATAAAAAAAAAAATACACACATCATTGTAAAATCAATACATTCGTCGTTTCACTCAGAATCTAAAATGATTTTATAGTTAAAATTTTATAAAATGTTCAACGCAAAATGTATAACTGAGGATTGAACGTTTAAAACAAGGTTCTCCACTCAAGTAGTGTATTCTGACTATTCTGTAACCAAAAAATCTCAAAAATATAAAAAACGCAGTTTTTTTTTTTGTAGTTATTTTATAATCAAATTTGAACGAAATGATATCTTAAATAACCTAGAATATTATAATAATTGTAATTTTATAATATTAATTCAATTTACCGGTTACCGTATTAATAAGAAGTAATAACTATATACATATAATATAAAATATCCACACTGACAAACCGTCACCTCTCAGGATTGTTTTTCTTAGGGTGGTGTCACACTACGACGGTTACGCCGCACGGCTAAACCGTCGACGTCAAACCGTCCGAAACATACTAGTGTCACACTACTACGGTTTTACCCATAAAAAGAAGGAATAAATAGGTTTTTTAACCCTCACTTTGCATCCAGTACTCAGTCAGTATAGACTGTGTTCTTATTGAAGAAGCGTGTGTGCTGTTCACCTTGTTTTGGAAATACAATGATATTATATCATTAAATTCAAATTTAATACCGTCCATGTATATACAGTGACCTGTTGTACAGCAGAGCGACATCCACTTGCCCACCTTTCTATTGTAGGTATTATATTACATGATTTAAATAACTGACTTTTAGATTCTGAGTGAAACGATGAATGTATTTTTTAAATGTATTGGTATAATGTACATTTTACAAATTTGTATTTTCATATTATTGCAAACATTTAATTATGATAATACAATTATAATGTACAATGTACAAACGAAGTTATTATAAACTTGAGAGAGTTTACATGAACACTTCAGGTAATACTTACGTAAACCCGGGAAATCAGTCCACAGATTTTTTGAAAGGGGGGATATGAAATTTTGACTATTCTCAGACCATATTATATGTATTCATTGCTTTATCATATATTTTATATGACAAAAATAAGCCAAAATAGGGGGGATATTATGAAACGCTCTTCACTCCATGACATCGCCCTCTTCGGCCACGCGGGAGAGCTTACATGTACCCATCAGGTCAGTTATTGGAGTAGACTCGGAAGAGACAAGAGTTTCCAGGTTATTAAAATCGGGAGTTTAGCCAATCAAACAATATTTCCTGTTGCGAATGCAATCCTGAATCTAATACAATACCTATTATATTATAATATACTGTACGCCTGTACCTACCTATTAACATAGTAACAATTTTCCAATAATAGATTTTGTATTTTTTATTGCAGACTTGAAATATTTCCAGATGGCAAGCATGTCTTACATTTTATGTCCACACACAAGTTCGTTTCGATTGTGGATAACTTTCTAAGCAGTAGTGCATAAATAACCACGATCACTTGCCACGCATTTAAAATCTATAATATTGTGAATGACTTAATATTACAAGAAGATATTAATTGTCGAGGCTTACACGTACATAATGTTATAACTTAATATTATATAAATTTAAAGTGAAATTACTTTAACTACTGTGAAGATCCAAGCAGATTTGTTAAACTCAACTTAATAATAATAAGCCATGATTAATTGGTAAATAACATTTTAATTTATCTTGTAATGTAATAGTTATATATTTACTTTAGAGATCACAAAATAAAATATATAGCATACTATAAATTAAAATTATGCAATAAATAATTTATATGTTATATAAATGTGCTTGGTTTGAAAACTATATATTAGTATATTGTTGAGACTTGTTCAAAATTGAATTACATTAAATTACATTTAATGAGGACTAAGTTAAACAATAAAAATATTGTTAAAACTTGATCACACGTTTAGAAAAACAATTTACAAGTATATATTTCTTATAAATTAATTTTGAATAAATTGTAAAAATGTTTAAATGTTTTGTTTTGTTAAAAATATTCCAAAATGTTTATTTATTAATGGGATCGCAGCACACGTGTTTTACTTCGGAATGTTCAATCTTAATTTTTTTTTATACAAATATGAACTCTTTAAATATCTAGGTTTTTTAGGAAGTCGACTTTAAATTTTCGATTTTAAAAGACCTTAAAATTTAGATTTTATTTTCAAAAATCCCATAAAATAATTGATTTTCATTTAATTTATAGTGATTCTCGGAAACACACACTAATTCATTTACTACTGACACATATACATAGCGAGAATATTTACATGAACACTTCAGGTACTACTTACGTTAACTGGGAGATCATAGCCCAGATTTTTGGAAAGTATAGGGATTTGAAATTTTGGCTATTCTCAGACCATATTATATGTAATCATGAGACATTTAAGCCAAATGAGGGGGGTACACGAGCATCACTATTTTTATGACCTCTCTTCGGCCCTGTGGGATAGTTTAGATGTACCCATCAGGTAGTATTGGAGTGGTCTCGGGAGAGTTAACCATCACAAAAGACGAGAGTTTCAGGTTATTAAAATCGGGAGAGTGTACAATCACCTAGGTAATCAAAAAATATTTCCTATGCAAATGCAGCCCCGAGTCCATGACAATACCTATTAGGCAGTGGTGGATTCAGGAGAGGGGCACGTAACTACGAGTATTATATAAATGAAAAATTAATTTAATAAGAATAATACTATTATCTATTAACTATTATTTATTATAATCATTATTGTTTAAAGTTTAAAGATAATAGTATGCAATATATATGTATTATTAATTAAAATTAAAATTATACAATTTATATGCCCCCCCTCTTATCAAAACATCGAAGATCCGCCCCTGCAGTATTAGGTATATTATATACTGTACGTCTGTATCTACCTATTAACAAGGCAAAAATTGCCTGATAATAGATTTTGTATTTTGTATTGCAGACTTGAAATATTTCCAGATGGCAAGCATTACATGCATTTGAAGTACCCTGAAAAATTTGTTTCGATAGTGGATATAACTTCCTTTCTTCTATGCAGTAGTGCATAGGGAACCACAATCACTTGCCATACATTTATAAGCTATATTGTGAATGTATTAATATGGCAAGAAGTTATTAAGTATTTAGTTATCATAAAATATAATGTTATAACTAAATGTCCTGTGGGTAATATTTAACACTATGAAAGCCTAAACATATTGTTATGTTATACCCTACAAGTCAATATCATAATAAGCCATGATCAATTGACTGACTTACTGACTGACTGATCATCAACTAACCGGAACCACCGAAGCTACAAATATGAAATTCTGTCAGACGGTCAGTAGTCTCGTTTTATGATGTAGAGTTCCACTAAGAAAAGACTTACTAAAATGCACTTTTTAAACAGGTCCTCAAACATTGATTTTTAGATAGAAGGTGGAAATTGAATTTTTTTACTTATAAATTGTTGCCATTGGTTACTCTGGCGATTAGGTGACAAGCATGCAAAAAATTGTCGGGTTTGCATTGGCTCGTTTAAATAAACTGTATTATATTATTAAGCCAAATGTATGTGTGTAGCTTATTTACTCAAAAACAGAACGTTTGAATATGAAAAAAATCTCAAAGATCATTTTTCGAGATATCAGAAAAGTTTAGAGAGTAAGTAGTTTAAACCACGTTAAAAATAAAGCAAGTGCAACATCCAATCCATGACTTGGTTCTAGTTCAAATAATTTTAAAAAAAACAAAGCTCGCAACTCTGAGTTTGATTTGTATCCGTGAACTGAAGTGGACTAAAACTGAGATACACTTATTATAATATAGCGTATTTTCTTTATAGGATTTACAGCATAAAAATAGTGCACACGGACTAAGCCGGGTTAATCAGCAAGTATTATATACATTATACATGTATTTAGTTTGAAAGCTTTAAAAAATTATTGAGATTTCTTCAAAATTGAATTAATATTGCTTGCTCAAAATGTAATGAAGACTAAACTGACTAAGTAAAATACAAGGAATAAGAAAATAAATAATTAACAAGGAAAAAAAATTCTAACTTATGTCTACTAATTTTAAATTAGAATGATATCACTTACATCTATGTTGCAGACTTGAAATATTTCCTGATGGCAGGCATTTCTTACAATTTACGTGCACTGAAAAGTTTGTTTCAATAGTAGATAACTTTCTTACTACCAAGCAGTAGTACATAGATAAACATAATCACTTTCCATATATTTAAAAGCTACAGGTATAATGAATAACTTAATATTACAAGAAGCCTGAAGAAGGTATTAAGTGTCGACACCTAAACGTGCGAGGCATACACGTAACTAATGTCATTACTTAATATAATTATTATACAAGTTTACTGTAAAATTACATTAACTACTATGAAAATCTAAATAGATTTGTTAAATACGATAAAACAATAACAGTAAGCCATGATTAATTGATAAATAACATTTTATTTTCATTTGGAATGTAATAGTTGTATTTTTAATTTATAGATCACAAAATAAGAAATACGGCATACTATAAAATTAAAAGTATGCAATAAATAATTTATACATAATATATATTATAAAAATGTGTTTGGTTTCAAAGCATTAGTATATTGTTGAGATTTTTTTAAAATTGAATTAATATTGCTTTAATTACATTTAATGAGGTCTAAGTAAAACAATTAAAAGATAGTTTAAATTTGATCACACGTTTAGAAAAACATTAAATGTATACATATTATAAATTATTATATTTCTTAAAAACTCAATAATTTGAATAAATTGTAAGCATGTATAAATGTTTTGTTTTGTAAATATATTCCATAATATTTATATTTTATTAATAATAGTGAACCTCATTTTTTTTTTATCACAGAAATAAAATAAAATTGTGATTTATTTTTTTATCAATTATAATGGGATTCATAACAATTAACAATTCTAGTAGGTAACTTAAATAAAAATAATAAAAAATGTATAATACTATGTCTTAACTCATAGAACACTGTGATATTTGAGTTCAAATATGTTTTAAAAGAATAGCAAACTTGTTGGAGTGTAAAGTGCAACTCCAAATCCAAAAATGTGACAAGTGTGACCACACAATGTGATGTAAAAACATAATAGAACTTTTAGTTAAAA
>NC_042494.1:152851233-152874216 GCF_005508785.2 Acyrthosiphon pisum
TGCAATAAATAATTTATATGTTATATAAATGTGCTTGGTTTGAAAACTATATATTAGTATATTGTTGAGACTTGTTCAAAATTGAATTACATTAAATTACATTTAGTGAGGACTAAGTTAAACAATAAAAATATTGTTAAAACTTGATCACACGTTTAGAAAAACAATTTACAAGTATATATTTCTTATAAATTAATTTTGAATAAATTGTAAAAATGTTTAAATGTTTTGTTTTGTTAAAAATATTCCAAAATGTTTATTTATTAATGGGATCGCAGCACACGTGTTTTACTTCGGAATGTTCAATCTTAATTTTTTTTTATACAAATATGAACTCTTTAAAAATATCTAGGTTTTTTAGGAAGTCGACTTTAAATTTTCGATTTTAAAAGACCTTAAAATTTAGATTTTATTTTCAAAAATCCCATAAAATAATTGATTTTCATTTAATTTATAGTGATTCTCGGAAACACACACTAATTCATTTACTACTGACACATATACATAGCCCCAGGGTTGGGCAAGATACTCAAAAAAAAGTATCACGATAGTATGATACATGCATTCAGTGTATCTGTATTATACAAGAAACAAGATACATGATACTTTTGTATTCCCAAATTAATTTTATTAACTATTACATTTTATAGCTACCTACCTATTTTACTGATATCGACATGTATTCGATGTTGGGCTGGTGCTACGGCGGGTGCGCCGCGATGATCGCGGCGTCCAGGGCCGTAGATGGGGTCGACAAGCTGGTTGTGTGGGGCTGCAGCGCTTACGCACGACCAAAGTTCTCGAAGTCTACGAGACGACACACAAAGTCCACAGCTGGCCTGAAGCTGTTATACTTCCACGATTAGAATTTTACTGCGAGGAGTACTTGTCGAACACTTGGTCTGGATTGGTAGACGCTTACCGGAAAATTCTCGATGATGACAATGGTGACGTGTGCCGTGGCGTACTGGCCAAGATAAACGCGCCTACGCTTATTCTGCACGGTGCGAAAGATGTGCTCATACCGGTCGAGCACGGTGTATATCTGCACGAAAATGTCAAACGCTCGACATGAGTGTATCTATATATAATATTATCATGTGACATGTAACATATATGTTTAGGTGCCTACCTTATAGGTACTCATCTATAAGGACAATTTTATACATGCGTATTGTTTTATATGTTATTATAAAAGATTCTGATTATTTTGTGAATGTCCCAAAAGAAATTCAAACAGGGCCCTATGGCATCAGCATGGCCTATACCACTATCCATCACTAACTCAATCAGTTGTAAATATAGCTCAGGTAGTAACAAAGTTGTAACTTCTTAAGCAGAAGTACAGTTTGTACTATAATTAATAATCATTTAATTTGTATTTTTAACAAGTTTGCATATTAATATCCCATTGTTAAAGCTTAAACATATTATGAATAATTATAACTATTGCGATAACTTATAGAATAATATAGTATAGTGATACTAAAAAAGAATTTACTGGTCATCATTACTTAGACAAAATTCAAATATTTAGGATATTATAAATTAATTAACTAAAAGGTTAATATAAGCGTAGGATTATGCTCCTGAAATATAACTTAAATTCATTAATATTCCCTATTACAAAATATAGTCTTGACCGAGATAATATTATAATAACTATTTAAGCATAATACAATTATAACGTACAGTGTACAAACGAAGTTATTACAAACTCGAGAATATTTACATGAACACTTCAGGTACTACTTACGTTAACTGGGAGATCATAGCCCAGATTTTTGGAAAGTATAGGGATTTGAAATTTTGGCTATTCTCAGATCATATTATATGTAATCATGAGACATTTAAGCCAAATGAGGGGGGTACATGATCATCACTATTTCCATGACCTCTCTTCGGCCCTGTGGGATAGTTTAGATGTACCCATCAGGTAGTATTGGAGTGGTCTCGGGAGAGTTAACCATCACAAAAGACGAGAGTTTCAGGTTATTAAAATCGGGAGAGTGTACAATCACCTAGGTAATCAAAAAATATTTCCTATGCAAATGCAGCCCCGAGTCCATGACAATACCTATTAGGCAGTGGTGGATTCAGGAGAGGGGCACGTAACTACGAGTATTATATAAATGAAAAATTAATTTAATAAGAATAATACTATTATCTATTAACTATTATTTATTATAATCATTATTGTTTAAAGTTTAAAGATAATAGTATGCAATATATATGTATTATTAATTAAAATTAAAATTATACAATTTATATGCCCCCCCTCTTATCAAAACATCGAAGATCCGCCCCTGCAGTATTAGGTATATTATATACTGTACGTCTGTATCTACCTATTAACATGGCAAAAATTGCCTGATAATAGATTTTGTATTTTGTATTGCAGACTTGAAATATTTCCAGATGGCAAGCATTACATGCATTTGAAGTACCCTGAAAAATTTGTTTCGATAGTGGATAACTTCCTTTCTTCTATGCAGTAGTGCATAGGGAACCACAATCACTTGCCATACATTTATAAGCTATATTGTGAATGTATTAATATGGCAAGAAGTTATTAAGTATTTAGTTATCATAAAATATAATGTTATAACTAAATGTCCTGTGGGTAATATTTAACACTATGAAAGCCTAAACATATTGTTATGTTATACCCTACAAGTCAATATCATAATAAGCCATGATCAATTGACTGACTTACTGACTGACTGATCATCAACTAACCGGAACCACCGAAGCTACAAATATGAAATTCTGTCAGACGGTCAGTAGTCTCGTTTTATGATGTAGAGTTCCACTAAGAAAAGATTTACTAAAATGCACTTTTTAAACAGGTCCTCAAACATTGATTTTTAGATAGAAGGTGGAAATTGAATTTTTTTACTTATAAATTGTTGCCATTGGTTACTCTGGCGATTAGGTGACAAGCATGCAAGAAATTGTCGGGTTTGCATTGGCTCGTTTAAATAAACTGTATTATATTATTAAGCCAAATGTATGTGTGTAGCTTATTTACTCAAAAACAGAACGTTTGAATATGAAAAAAATCTCAAAGATCATTTTTTGAGATATCAGAAAAGTTTAGAGAGTAAGTAGTTTAAACCACGTTAAAAATAAAGCAAGTGCAACATCCAATCCACGACTTGGTTCTAGTTCAAATAATTTAAAAAAAAACAAAGCTCGCAACTCTGAGTTTGATTTGTATCCGTGAACTGAAGTGGACTAAAACTGAGATACACTTATTATAATATAGCGTATTTTCTTTATAGGATTTACAGCATAAAAATAGTGCACACGGACTAAGCCGGGTTAATCAGCAAGTATTATATACATTATACATGTATTTAGTTTGAAAGCTTTAAAAAATTATTGAGATTTCTTCAAAATTGAATTAATATTGCTTGCTCAAAATGTAATGAAGACTAAACTGACGAAGTAAAATACAAGGAATAAGAAAATAATTAATTAACAAGGAAAAAAAATTCTAACTTATGTCTACTAATTTTAAATTAGAATGATATCACTTACATCTATGTTGCAGACTTGAAATATTTCCTGATGGCAGGCATTTCTTACAATTTACGTGCACTGAAAAGTTTGTTTCAATAGTAGATAACTTTCTTACTACCAAGCAGTAGTACATAGATAAACATAATCACTTTCCATATATTTAAAAGCTACAGGTATAATGAATAACTTAATATTACAAGAAGCCCGAAGAAGGTATTAAGTGTCGACACCTAAACGTGCGAGGCATACACGTAACTAATGTCATTACTTAATATAATTATTATACAAATTTACTGTAAAATTACATTAACTACTATGAAAATCTAAATAGATTTGTTAAATACGATAAAACAATAACAATAAGCCATGATTAATTGATAAATAACATTTTATTTTCATTTGGAATGTAATAGTTGTATTTTTAATTTATAGATCACAAAATAAGAAATACGGCATACTATAAAATTAAAAGTATGCAATAAATAATTTATACATAATATATATTATAAAAATGTGTTTGGTTTCAAAGCATTAGTATATTGTTGAGATTTTTTTAAAATTGAATTAATATTGCTTTAATTACATTTAATGAGGTCTAAGTAAAACAATTAAAAGATACCTAGTTTAAATTTGATCACACGTTTAGAAAAACATTAAATGTATACATATTATAAATTATTATATTTCTTAAAAACTCAATAATTTGAATAAATTGTAAGCATGTATAAATGTTTTGTTTTGTAAATATATTCCATAATATTTATATTTTATTAATAATAGTGAACCTCATTTTTTTTTTATCACAGAAATAAAATAAAATTGTGATTTATTTTTTATCAATTATAATGGGATTCATAACAATTAACAATTCTAGTAGGTAACTTAAATAAAAATAATAAAAAATGTATAATACTATGTCTTATACTCATAGAACACTGTGATATTTGAGTTCAAATATGTTTTAAAAGAATAGCAAACTTGTTGGAGTGTAAAGTGCAACTCCAAATCCAAAAATGTGACAAGTGTGACCACACAATGTGATGTAAAAACATATTAGAACTTTTAGTTAAAAAATAAAAATCGTGAAATGTTAACTATGTTCAATGAACATAAAAAGGTTGTTTTGGCTCTACTAAACACCACCATTGTATGCATATTCAGCTTTGTTGTGCATTATGAGTTGATCTTCAACAAAATAGAAACTGTCAGATTTGGTTTCAAATGGATTTTGGATCATTTCCTTAACTGCAAATTCAAAAGATAAAATATTATTTAAAATTTCAGAATTGAATATTTATTAATACACATACTTGATTCAGGATCCAATTTAGGAAATTTGTAGATGTGTTCACATGTATTTTTGCTGTGTGGTATGCAAAATCCAAATTCAAAGTCAAATGTCTTTAATAATTTGTTACGGAAATAATGACGTTCAATCATGCGAAACTTATTAACTGGCTTATTTCCCACAGTAAACTCCACTCTATAAATAAGAGGAAAATTTAAAAATTTAAAAATTTGATATAATGTACGACACAATTATTTATTTTAGAAAATTTAATTTATATACTCTAACTGAAAGATGAACAACAGAATAAAATGAAGCAACAAAATATTTATTACAATTCTTACGTTGCTCCAACCAATTTCAGTTTTAGAAACTTGGGTGTAAATTGATAGCGTACAAATCTGCCGCTATTTAGATCTGTCTCTTCTACTTTTCCTTCAGTTTGATTGTCATCTAAACAATATTACACATGAAACATATTAATAATATTAAATCAATACACATATTATAATATATTGAATTGATACAATCATTTATCATACCAAGTATTACAGAAGGCTTGGCAATTTCAAACAAAACTATGCCAGTATCTAGGTCACGTATTTTAAAACGTATAAAATCTATATTATATATATTTGCATCTGGAGCACATAAATACCCTGTAACAAAAGGATTATATAAATAAATGAACTCAAAAAAAATATTGAAACTAAATATTAATAAACTTATACATTACCATCTGTAATTTTAGACAGAGTCAATACATCTTCTGGCGATATTGTAGTTTTTTTACGTAAAATTTGTTCAGCAGTCTCTTCTGCTATAGAGAACAAAAAGATTAGTTTATAAATAGGTACTAATTAGGTAGATACATAGTTACTTAAATATATGTTTGTATTTCTTTGATTAAAAAAAAAAGAAAGCGATGTTAATTTTTTAATGTACTTAAAATGATTGTACAAATTGTTATCAATAACATTGTTGATATAAAAAAATTTTAATTTTATTAAAACTCATAAAAATTGAACAAAACATACTACAAGAAAATTTTACAAACAAATTAATTTAAGCAATCTGTCATAATGACACATTAAAATCACCAAGAAAAGTGTAAATATTGGCATTGGATTAACATGAGTATTATTTTAATTGGTCAGTAAACAAACTATAGAGCATTTTCTTAAGTATGTGCTTGAAATCCGTAAGGTAACCAAAGATTAACACTATGGAGTCCGAGTATGACTATTAGACAATGATTACAAATTTCAAAAATTTACCAAGAAGCCTAAGACATTACATAGATAATGCTCAAATACTCAAGTCAGAACAGTAGTCACTATTATAATATGATTATTGTTTTATTACTAGTTCAACTGATTATAGTAATCAAGTATACCTAAGGTATAAACAATAATGTAGAGTACTCACAATCTGCACCAGAGGCGGCGGAGGTAGCAGCATTAGTCCTGTTACTGGCCATCTTTGAACTCGTCCCAACAGATATCATGCTTTATCGATGAACCACCCACCAACACGCTATCGTGCATGCCGTCAGCGATTCGATTCCATATCACTGTCGACTTGGTCAACGACGTCCCAGCAGTTGTAGTTTAGTGGACAACAGAAAATGGACAAAAAGAAAAAAAATAATGTAGGTATATAAACCTAACTATGGTCGTCTTTGGCGAACAACAATGACAGGTCTACTCGCTGTGTAGTTGGGAATCCGGAATAATGGCACAACCCACTAACCCAGACGGCTTATTTCGCACTTGTCATTGTCTCGGAGTGACACGGGTATTTTATGTGCGCAAATGGAATAATAAAAAAATAAAACGTAGGGTGAAAAAACGCAAGCGGGGTAATATAATAATAGGGGTCAACGATCTAGAAAAAAAACACATTAACCCCACAGCACGACTACCCACGCAAAACACCACCAGCCGTACAGCCAGCCGCGGCCGAAAGTCGCTCGATCGCGCGCGCGCCCTTAATCGTTATCTGTTATCACGTCTTATCATTCCGCCGATGATTGATCGTCGGTGGTCGGAGACGCGCTCTAGTCGACGGACCACATCCGTGCTTGTGACAACGGCGTGATCGGGGACAAAATTATAGGTCAACATTCTCAATTGTTATTATAGGTCAGTGAGGTACTGTCGTACTGAGGTCAGTAGGTCACCGATACTGCAAACTATCGTCTGTCTACCGTAAATATAATAATATGGCGATCTCACAACCATATTGAGACATAGTTTTTAATAATTTTGTATATCTACGTAGGTGTAGATGATGGTAAGTTTTAAAGTTTTGGCAGGAGAGTTTTGGTGGAGAGGGCATAATATATTATTGTAATTGCAAAATATTATATGGATCACGGCGAAAATGTATATATACCATTGACAGTAAAGACAAACACGCAGTGAGGCTCGTTATACAGCCATATCAGGTACAGAATACGTCAGTATACCTATATATACGATGTACCTATATCTATAATAATATATACTATATAGTACATATGACCTATATATACGATATACCTAGTATAATAGTAGAAATTATACGCTATGGCCTATACCAACTACATAATATAATTATCTACGTTGTTAATAATTTAATGATACGGATACCTGTATACCTACCGATTTTACTGATATTTATTTATTTGGTTTTAACACTCCTAAGGAGTGGTTAGTCGTTAGTGCAATATACAATCGAATTTTACAGTTTAGAATAGTTGGAGGCGCTTTATGTCTTACATACAAACAGTTAAAGTAAATAGCTTAATTTAAGTTTGATTACGCAATAGATAAAATTGATTTCAATGTAATAAGTAAATCAATGAAAAAAATCAAAATTTGGCACAGTATAGGTGATAGAACTAAAAGGTGGTACTCCGGAATCCGGAATGCATTTGATTATATTTAGAGTTAAAAACTGGAACCTTAAAGTTTATCCTTTTTAAGAACCAACTCAAAACATGATATTTTTATATTAATTAATTTATGCACGAAGCTAATATAGTAATTTAATAACCGTCTAGAAGCCAACGATTCTAGACCTGATTCTATAACTATGGTTTCCTAGGAGAGGAGGTATCTACCCACACGACCAAGCTCGTGAAGTCGTGTGCCATCATTCTTAGAAAACCACTTTGGATTTTGTTTAACTTATCGATATAAAATATATTTTTTTATATTATTCTATAGTACAAGTATTATACACTCTAAGGATTATTATAATATTATTATGTGGTTGTGGTAGAGGGGTGTCATACGTCCTGAGGTCCTGTAATATACCTAAACAAGATCGTACGATTTTTAGTCTCACCTACTACAATGCTGGTGTCCTGATAAGATATAGGAAGAAAAAAAAACATTAATTAATTCATATTAATATTAATATGTTGGTAATATAATAACGAAAAATAAGATAATTAAAAAGATTCTCGTAAATAGTTCACCTGGATGATTTAAGATTCACCTGGATGATTCTCTGCACTTATATGCTGTAGAATGTTATCACTTATCAGACACAAAGATTTAAATTACGCTTTATACCTTCCTCCAGATGTTCGGAGGGCTCTTGAAGTCGTGTGCTCGAGAATTTGATCGTATACACCGTATAATACAATTATTTCGTGTACAATATATATTGTGTAGCCACCATGTAGACATATTACTTGGCTCGGAGCTGCCTATGGACTATAATATGCTGTAATAAGATTAGGACATTAGGCGACAAAGTAATTGCTCAAAATACGTGAATCGAAATAATAAAACACTGCACTGATTACTCAAAAAAAAGTCCAGTTTTTGTCGCTAGCTCCATGATTCGGTAATGAGAAGGCCTGTTACTGTGATGGCCGATGGGCGATGGCTATAGTGCACATGCACTGACAAAATGGACGACACGGGCACATGGATAATATGCTGACCATAGCAAGGAGTTGCAGGAAGCTTTATCTAAGGTTTTTATGCTTCCAAGCACCATATTTTTTCTTTTACGGCCATCCATTTACTCCGGTGTCATATTATATTCATAGATATATTATACAACAACTAGATAGCCGTCTTTATACCATGAACTAAGAAGATTTTAATCTTCATGCTTTATACTATACATTTGTGACCCATGTTGAAATCGGCCGCCATCTATAAAGCAAGCAATGTTTACATTTATTTTACATGTATTTATATACATATATATACTATAATAATATGATTTTGTAAACATTGCCCGCTTTGTAAATGGCGGCCGACTTCCATGACAAGAATGAGACGGCTTTCTAGTTGTTGTATAATATATTATAATATTATATATTATATACTATAAGAAATCCGCACGCCTTACGATTTACCCTTACAAATACGTGTTGATTTCTTAACCTGTAATCTTATAATACGGATCATCCTTTTATAGGAGATAAGAATTTGATTTGGGCCATTTGGAGTACGTTTTCAGGTTTTCTATATACGTGCGATAATTAAGCCGTTATTTTTATATCTTTATCTGTTGAATTTAAGTTTAGTTATACTAAAATGATGTGTGACCATGCCATTACATCCACCCTGCACTTTTTTGTGTTGTGCCCTCACAACAACACTCATGAGCGACAGTGCAAGGAATACATACATTGAAATAAAAGAGAGAAAAATTAGAAAGTTGAAAGTTGAATATAATATATTTTAAGTGGAACATTTTTATTTTACTTCTACAATCTATAAAGGGCAATAGTAATAATATATAGTTATAGTAAGAACTGAAATGATAGAACTGAAACTGAAAGTTTCTACTACCCTCATTCCGTTATCGTGTTTCTGTTATTGTTAATCTCATTACACCTATTTATGCTCCTTATTTCGTGCTGTAATTATTTCCATAAGTTTTTTTTTTAAATTTGATATCTGTTTAATATAATAACTTAATGTAATAATCATTTTTTCTCCTGAAGCTTTCGAAAACTAATTTTCAATTTGGACCTCCCGACGCCGTATATTAAACCCCGTATACCTCCCAATTTACCACTGAAGTATGGAAGTGTGCGTGTTATTTTGATGGGTTTGTTGCCGTTTTATTTGATAAATAATAAATATTAATATGGATAGTATAAGCCACTATAAGGTGCCGAACTCTATATTTTATATGATATTTATTAGTTTATTACATTACTTTTTAGGTTTGTCGGGTTTCATTTTAAGGCTAAGGCATGTGAGTATCTTACGGTTAAAAAATTAAATATATATACAATATAAATATTGTATATAATAATATAATATAATAAATATTAGTGTTGGTCGAGTACTCGACTTTGGAAAAATTTTCGAGTCGAGTTCGAATACTCGACTCGACTCGACTAAATTTTTTTTGGAATTGTAAATACGAGTACTCGCTTTGAGTCGAGTACTCGTGTTATTATTTTTATTATTAAAAATACTATAAATAGTAATTTATTGAAAAATAAATGTTAAAACTATAAATAACTGAAAGAACCCATATATCCGATATGAATACCAGGAAGGTGATACATGATAGTTTAGATTGATAAAAATAGTTTTAATTAATTATATTACTGTATGAAAGAAAATATAATATTTTTGGAAAATCTATTTTTAAAACAATTTAAAATACTCGACCATTTTGTCGAGTACTCGGAATTTGTCGAGTACTCACATCTTTTCTATACTCGGAATTTGTCGAGTACTCGCATCTTTTCTATACTTGGCATTTGTCGAGTACTCGAGTTTTTTTTTATACTCAGCATTTGTCGAGTAATCGAATTTTGAACTCGACTCGACTCGAAATTAAAAAACAATACTCGTCCAACACTAATAAATATTATATGATGTGTATACATTAGTCGTATGCCCACGAGCATACTTTTCTAAATTATCCTTTACATCGCTTTTGGCAAATAAAACTATAGGTTAGGTACCAACAGCTGTACCTGTCATTAATTATGATCGACGATTACTATTTTATTGACTGTTTGTTTGGCGTTCTTTTTAAAGAAAAATATAATAAGTAATAACTGAGGAAATCGTATACGTATATATAATGAATAATGACGACTCGTCTATATAGTCGTCTGTGTCCCAGATATACGTACCTACCGATAAGTTCGATAAAATCGTGCCTTTGAATTAATAGTACCTCCTACCTGCGTAATCCAAGAGCGCCTATACTACTTAAAATTTTAATTTTTACATTTAATTCGAGCGTGCCATTCAAAATGGTTTTAACAATACACAAAATTTGAGCAGGATATAATAATATATAATTTATAAGCCTATAACTGCGCTATAACCTACATTATAATTTCGTTGAACCCTCCCAAGTCAGTACTTACGTCTTACAGTCACACTCACTGACTTGTTTAATCGGAACGAATAATCATATTATATTATATAATAATATGTATATATAGGGTGTAACAGGAAGACTTGACCTAAATATATGGAATGGGTACCTACTTTTCATTCTAATTAATATTTTTTATATATAGTTTATTAACTTGTGCATTATATGTATAAAATAACATTTTTTATTTTTATTTTTTAACGCTGAATATAAAAAATCTTATTTAAATTTTTTTTGAAAAATTACAAAATGGCCAATTTGTAAATCTAGTTTTTGGAAAACTTTTTATTGTAAAAATATGTATCTAAGTTGAGTGGTTTTTTTATGATTTTTTTAAATTTCATACTTTTAAGAAGCAATAAACTCATTAATTTGAAAAGTGTTAACTTTTTGAAAATTCTCATAAAATATTTGAAAAAAATATAATATGTATCTACTTTTTGAATTTAAAATCTTTTATGACTGGGTCAACTTTGTTCAACAAAAATAATAAAATTTTAAAAATAAGCTACATGGCTTAAATAAATGTTTATACAATTATAATTTTCTAAATATTTCAAAAAAAATTTATATAATATTTAAAAACATTTATTTTCAGTATTAACATTTTTATACTATATAGGTATGTGTGCAGTATGTAGCGTATATAAAAGCGTCTGTAAATTATATAAAAAAAAATTATTTAGAAGAGCAAAATTTATTTCATTTGTCAGGTATTCTTGTTGGCTGTTACATCCTTTATATACGACGTATTACGTATACAGTTAAACCTCCCCTAATAGCGGATACCATTTAATAAGGAATGTTTTATTGGGAACGAACTATAAGCTTTCTACAATCTGAACCCTCTGAATAGCAGACACCTCTGATTAACGGACAACATTTCAGTGACCGAGAATCAAAGTCCGGTATTTAGAGGTTTCACTGTAGTCTATAATATATTTAAATATTTTATATAATATATGTGTTAAAATTACCTATACCTATATATTATTTACCATAATATAAAATAAATTGTACCCATTAGCTCACCTACCTATATGAAAACATAAAAAGTCTCGAGAAAATAATTTTTCCTGCAGAAAAAGACCTGTAAAAAAGTAGAAAACTTAAAATACACAACATTTTAAAATATAAACTACTTATAGTAACATGAATATAAATAATCACTTTATATTTTATTATACGTCAAATTGGTAATTACAATAATATTAATTATTACTAAAAAGTAAAATGAGATATGAAATAGCTGCTGTAGTACCTATACCTACGCAAAATTAGCTTTAATCAGTGACCCACTAAGCCAGTATATAAAAAGAAAAAAACAATGAAAACGCAAACAAGAATAATACAATTTTATTATGTAGGTACCTCGTGTAAAAATGTAAAGAACATTTTTTGAAAGTTTTAGCTTGAAATATAAAGTTACAAAGATAGATTTTTATTATTATATTTTATGCCCACATAGGTACTTACTACCTACTACCCACTTATTATGTTAACTATTCGTGTATTTAAATTTTTAATTAATATTTTTAATGTAAATATTTAATGTTATTAATATGGTCGTTTACAAATAAGCAATTAGCAGTAATGTATAATAACTGTGGAAACTTGCAGTACTTAGTAAACTTTTTTAATTACCCATCCAATATTTAAATTTTAAATTCTACGCAAATAGATAGATTTTTATTGAAATTAATCAAATTAAAACTATTTCAAATTATTTTCACGAAGCAAAAATTGTTTTGAGAAAACATAATGACTTTAAATTGAAAAATATCTAATATTAAGATATTGACGTGATTTTAAAATGATAATTATCGCAATATAAAAAAGTCTGAATATAGTTTGTTGTATCTAATTATTATTATTATTTATTATACTACAAATTAACAAATCAATCAAGATGTTGAAATAGTTTTTAAATAATTAAAATTACATTTAAATAAATTATAGTTATTGTACGGTTAATGTCCTATATGTGATTAGTACCTGTACGAAACTGCGTATAATGGCCGCATTTAAACTATTATGGCTTTATTGCTCAGAAAATAAAACTGACAAATTATTAACACATCACTATATATGCGCATGAATATCAAAAGTAAATATCAATTGTTTAATAATTAAAACAATCGTTATAAATACTAATTAATTAAAATCCCATTAAATTGGTCGTTTAAAATACTTAAGTCATGCATTGCAATTTTCAGACGCATTGTGTGTTTAAAAAAAACATTATAATTTACATTTATAGTGCTAAAAAACCATCATAAACATGCGATTTTATCGAAACGGTATATGAAAGAAACCTAGGCCATATAATAAAATGTATTTATTTTTTAAATCACATACCTACCTATTGACGTAGGTACCTGCTGAAGGGGGGAACTGCGGTAGAAATGCTTCCCCCCTCTGCCTTTTTAAAAAAATATCGATCAATACAGTTCATATACCTACTTAAACATAGTGCATAATATACGCAGTAGTCGCAGCTTATTGGCAGAACTTTGGGACCAGAGTATATATTATATAGTCCATTAACCGAACGAGTCAATTTAAGCCATACCTACATTATAATGTCTAACAATTCAAATATATACACACATTTACATTCTAATAAAATGTTGAATTTGGACATAACATGCACTGACTAAATTAGTCAGACTATAAAATTCATTATTGTGTATTTCAAATATACGGTGTCATTCATATAGAGCAAAAACACGAAACATGATAACGATAGAATTTTTTTCGTCGAAATGTTATCGATTAAAACGTGAAAGTGGACGATGAAAATTGAATAAATATACCATTATAAAATTATACATCGACCCCATTAACCAATGCGTGCGAGTCCAATAATAGACGAATATACTTTTATTCTGCGTGTAAGTACGTATAAATGTATAATACGTCATGTAAATAGGGACCGGCCTTTTTGAGTCCAGTTATATAGGCTAATGAGTCCATATTAACAGTGTTGGGAAATATCTAGATAAATTTATATTTTATCTTATCTAGATAAATTTCAGCTCTGTTATATTTATCTTCGTCTAGATAAAATGTTATCTAATGATTATGTATGAGCATATGAGTTTTCTAATATTTCTCATACTATATTAATTAAACCCGCGTTCCGGACAGGTGTTTAAAATTATTATACTTTTCGGGACCTAAATTAACTGGAACCGGTACCTACCTAAATTATTTGGTTCTGATGCCTTTATTTTTTGAACTAGAACCGAATCGGAACAGCTATTTTATTTTTGGGTAACCAGTACCGGAACCGATACCCATCAGTTCAAAAGGTTCCAGTCCCTGAAACGTTAACCGAGAGTCCGTATTGACCACGAGTCCGAATCGGACTGTCCGAAAAGTGGCGACTAATTATATGTACAATAAAAACGTGCACTCGTGACTCGTCAGTGCTCTGATGGCCATCGGCTTTCAAAATTATAAGCTGGAATTCGCGAATAACTTAAGCTAACCGTTATCCATTTTATCTATATATATATATATATATATATCACTATAATAATATTATGTAATTGAGCCAATCGCCGTCGAACGTGCGATCCTCGTGCTTAGCACAATATAACTATCCGCCGTCCACGTATAAATATCGTATTCGTCGTTTTAAACTCGTAGAAGTGCAGTTTTTGTTATTCATTATTATATAGATGCCTATAATAATTGGCGGTGACCTTTACCTATACGAGACCTTGACTCTTATATTATATTATGTATTATAATAAAGACGACTTTTAACGATTTACTGACGTATTAGCCGCGTATATCTATGGCTATTGCATAAATTCTTTCTGCTCATATCGTGTCGATTTGCTGTTTAAAATCAGTTAATATAGTTTATACAACAAGTACCTATACATTTTCTGGTATAAAATTCCTAATACCTATGCTAACGCATTTATAAGCATTACCACATATAAGAATTTAGTGGTTAAGGATAACTGAAAATAACAACTATTTGTTCATATATTAAATTATTATATGTACAGTAGGTGTAGATACTATATTCCTATATTATGTATGACTATACCAGCTAAACTTATAATTTGTCTGACAGATTACCAAATTAATGGTAAAACTTAAAGTTTATAAATTCAAACTATTATGACTTCTAACGCAGACGACACAGGCACACTGCAGAAATACTTTGCCGCTGAAATGTCAATGATATAGCACATATTAAGATACGTATAGCATTTACAGCTCAAAGTTCAATACAAACTTATTTAAATTTAATTGACTATAACTGCCAACTGGTCACACAATATATAGAGGCGAATAAAAATAACTTTAGTCGGTCAGTTATAAAAAAAAAGTTAATCTGTTCACTAACGTATAAAATATTTTTTTTTCGAATCTCCTACTCCTGCTCTATACAATAAAGTAGGTTGGATATTTTTCAGAAATTTATATTTATATTATCCGCAAGCTAATCGATTAATTTGTTTTCATAACTGACTAACTGCCAACTGGCTATAAGATATAATATTATAATATTTTCAATGTTGGTAGTTATTTATTTTTTATTATTTATTATTTATTTCAACAACATCTGCAAATGGCAATCTCTTATACTTTGTCTTATACTGACTTACAAGTTACAATGTATTATTATTATTCCTACCAAGGGCCCAGATTTGAATGTAAACGCATCATTTTTTGGGAAGTTCCATTATGGGACTATTATAACCTGCAGGAAATGCTTTACAAGTACAAAATCCGTTTCGCACATCAGATAATTAAAAAATTTTCTTTTATTTAGAATGTTTACCAATTTAATTTGCTGAAGAATTGTGAAAATAATTTATTTTTGGGTATATTTTAATGACATATTACTGTGGTTAAAACGTATATTTTTATGACATTTTTGCTATTTGTTTAGAGCCTATTTGGATAGTTATTAATTATTATGTTTTTTTTTGAGAGAAAGAGATATTATAATAATATAGGTACCTAACCTATTGTCTTTTATAATTTAAAAACTAAGTAGTTGGGGATTTTTTTTCTGATTCCCGATCAAACAGATTTTTCCCAATCACTCCACTCCATATTATTACGATTTTAGAATTTAAAATTGTAAATCTGTAAATAGTAAGTAAATCGTAAATACCAATACGATATTATTATTAATCATAGCCCGTAGGTATTCATATAATATTGAAATATTGAACAGCGGACGTACGAAACGGCGCTTTAAATTTGCCCGCGCCATCGACACAACATCCTTGGAAACAACTACAGTCGCGCACATGCCGTGGTGACGATTTGAAAATCGATTTAGCGATAACGTCAGTGATAAGTGATAACGGTAGTCGGCGTCCGCGGCGGCTGTCTAAAACTCTAAACTCGCGGTAAATGGCAATGCATTTGTGAAGATTTTTATGAATATTATTGTTCAATACGATAATTATTATTCGTTGAAAACCGTCTTACGCGATGATCACCGAAGCTGAAACGCCAGACGATGCCCCGAAAAAAGCGCTCATTTACATATTTTGTGGTGGTAAATATCAAAATGTATTATATTCTGTGTGTTTCGACAGCAACTCACATGATATTCTGTTGTTTTTGTACCAGCAACCATAGATATTGTGAATTTCGTTTTTGATTCTATTTTATTATTTGTTTTTTTTTTTTTGTTCTTGTGCGCGGACGATGACAGCGTGCCAAGCTGAAAACGAAATGAAACCCAAAGACCCGATCCGATGCAGGGAGTGTGGTTACCGAATCATGTACAAGAAACGAACAAAAAGATGTATCCTTTTCAAATTATAAATAGTTTAAGACGTCTGATCGTGTGTGCTTAGATACAGTAACATATGGGAAAAGGGTGGGTTAAGCGAGTCGAGTTTATAAGTTCAATTACTGTACTCAAATCAATTGTGTCTGTTTCAACATTTAATCTGTTAAATTAAATCAGTAAGCCGTTGTGTATGCATAGGAGTAAGGCCTAACCTTATGGTAAATAAGCCCAATTATACTAAATAACTAAATGGTTACCAAACATTTTTTTCACTGAACAATAATAATATTTTTGATTTTCTGCCAATACAATTTTGTTTGATAATAAACAATGGTATATACTATATAGTATATACCAAAGGTAGGTATTCAAACATTTTCATTCCATGGCTCCTTCATGTCTTCACAATATTTTGGTGGCTCTCAAATTATTAAGGAAACCGAAAAATAATGTTAAGTTATTTTTATTTTTTAATAATTTATATTATTATAAATACATTAATTGTATCGAGACAGCAAATTTAATAAAAAAATATGCATCGAAAGCTTAAATTAAATGTTTTGCGTTTAGAAAAAAAAAAAATTGTCATCATCGTTTTTTTTTTTATTTCTCTTCTGTGCCACGGCTCCCCTTAGCAATACTTGTGACGCCCCTTTTTGCCGCAACACAGCTTAAATACCTCTGGTATACACTATATTGATATAACTCACTACTTTTTCCAACTATTGTGTATTTATAGAGTTGATAGATTAGAAATTTGGATGCAGCTCTCAATCCAATTATTGTATCAATTTTTTCTAAAAAAATAAATTATAATTTTACTCAAAGTTTGCTCAAAATTTTGATTTTTTCACTGTTGAAGGGGGGGGGGGGCTATTGGAAATGTATTTCTTGTGGTTTAAATTAACATCATGTTCCTCTCTGATTACTTTTAATTTTTCTTTTGTTATAACCTAAGTACCTAACTGCTAAGCACACGTCATATTAAGTTATTAAGCCATATTAATTTGAATAATAATGGGTATTAACATTTAACACCCCAACATTTATTCATTTTTTCAATGTTTAAACATCCGAATACATCCACCCCACAAAACTCTAATAAATGATTCAGATATAATAAATAAAATGTATAATATTCCTGGATTTTATTATTGTAATACATTTTAATATATTGATACATTTAGTTTAGAACGTCAAATACTCTCAAATCTCAGGTGTTGTTCAATACGCTATTATATTAATGAATAATGATTATATATTTGTATAATGTCTCATTTCAGACGGGTTTTTATATGTTGGCAATAACAGTAACCCTTTCTCTCCCCCCCCCCCCCCCGATCTTTGGTGTCCTCTCACAAAAAAATATTCTTCTTAATCAGATAAATTGTCTATGTTAAGTAAAAGTAAACTAACAACATTTAATTTTATGTAGTATTTAGTGTTGCCTTCCAAGTGACTTATTTTTAGAGTAAATTTATTTTTACAGTAATTTATTTTTTTGTTTTTCCAATTATTTAGTGTTAAACAATATTATAATCAAATTTACTCAGGGAGTTTGATGCAATCTAATAATAATATCTCTTTTTAGTTTAAATTGTAGAACTATATTATGTGCTTAACACACAATTTAAAGGCCAATACTATTTTCTATTTGTATTATAATTTCGGATTTTTAAACAAATTTTATTCTAAATAATACGTTGAAAAAAAAAGTTTCATGCCCCAGATTACTTACACACAATTCATTGTATTTATTTTTGTGTAGTACAATTTAAATTATTGTATTCATACATGCTAAAAGCTTTATTGTACATTCAAAGTTGAAAATGATTGATTTTTCTTTATACTTGTTTGTATTTCTTTTACCCTGCTTTCTCTTTTTGCATACTTAATAGTATGAATAAATCATTGGTTATTGGTTTCTATGTATTAGTGCCACTATAAAATATTTTCTAGTTTTATTATTAATGGTTTTCCATTAAAGTATTAAGTAATTAATTATTGAATATTATAAACTTTTTACACAAAATGTTGAAAAAAATATGCGTATAAAATATTAAAATCTGAAAGTTCTTTGTATAAATGGACACATTGAGTGTTTATTTTATTCCGATGTTAAGGTTTGGGAATGTATTTACATAATAAAATGTATTAAACAAATTGCCTAGTACTTCCATCTATTGATATAAATATCTCTGTATTATATTATTCTACTACGGTTAACACGCAACTTAAATAAATTGAATTTAACATAGGTATTTACTAAAACAAATCCAATTATCAATTCAGACCAATCTCTTAAATAGTTAAATTATATTATATTATATGTATAATATAAATATTGTTCTCAATTAGATAATATTAAATTAATGTTACTCAACATTGATCAATCAGAATAGAGTTCTTTAATTAATAATTTAAACTTTAGATTAAATGTTAAGGTTTTTTATTTTATTTGTATATGTAGATATACTTATTCATTTTTAAAATTATTTACTCTATGTAAAAACAATAATATGGGTTATTTATTTTTGTAGTTCAGTTTTGGCTTCTTTAATATTCAAACTATTTGTTCAAAATGTCGAATATTAATGTAGCAATATTTTCTAGTACTGCATTTTGAATAAAATACATTGTTATATATAAATTGTATTGTGCTTATAATTTAATCTAAACACTTGGTAAAAGTTTCCTTAATAAAAATTTTTCAGTGGTTGTTTTCAACGCTCGATGAACATTTTTCAACAATATGAAGTGTACAGAAACAACAGTGACAAGATACAACAAACAATTTTATTTATTAAATTGTGTTTTAATTTTGTTGTATGAAAATTATAAGTGTTAAGTTCCATAATATAATATCATGTATTGATTTTCTTAAATAGTCTCATTTTTAAATTAAATGTACTTTAAGTAATCAGTAAGTCTTGAATAAAGGAGAACCTTATCAGAATAAATATGTTTTGTAAATAAACTACTTTAAATTATTTACACAGGGATAACAATAATGAAACATTTTTTTCCAGCTATGGTAGCACTTTTTTTTGAATGTATAGACCTTTTTTATTTATTGTATTAAAAATAAAATACTTATATATTTCTATGTTCTTTTGTGTCAGTCAATATTAGAGATTCTAGATAATAAGGTTCTCTAGTCCATACTATTAGTATAAACATTTCTTTATGACAACATCTGTAAATGATACTATAATTAATTACTGCTTGGATTATTTTCTTACGAAAAAGAAAATTGTATCAAATAAACTAAGCAGGCCAGACTTGTATGTATTTTAATATTCTTACTAGTCATATTACTCGTATAATCATACTCAGTGCTCGAATTGGGAAAAATTAAGTAGAGGAGCTCAATTTAACAATTTAAAAACTGCGTCATGCCTTATCTACATACATTTTGAATTCCAAATAGATATAATATATTTTGACAGCAATATATTATATCTACATCTTACATTGTTACAGTAGAAAAAAAAAATTATAATAATCTACCTGTTTATTCAATATACTAAATAGATAACAAAATTAATAATTATTGTTTTTGATTCAAAAGAGACCACATATTTTTATAAGTATAAAAAAATTTAAAAATTCAAAAAACACCGATAAATGATAACTATGACTGAAACTGATAACATTTCATTTGAACACAATTTAAAATAATACTAGCACACATCAGTATGTGTTCCTTAGATAATATACTTGTAATAATCTATGATCTGTAAACACAGACTATATAGGCAAAACACAGGCTGATATTATAATTAATTAATAAACTAATATCAAAAATAATAAAACTTGTTATATAATTGACATCAATTGAAATTCACCTTTTAATAAAAATTATTTCGGACATTAGTTTGTACCGTCCCCTCGTCCAAGTAAAAAAAAATAAAAATAGTAAGGGAGCTCCATCCCCCTGCGCACCCCTCCCCCCTATTTGAGCACTGACCATATTGTATACTAAGAAAGCATAAGACATGTATCATGATGGTGTGATTGAAAACACTAATTCTTTTAGTGAATATTTCAACATCTCACTTTTTTTAAAGCATATTTTACAATTTTGAGGTCATATTATTTTGCCTTTTTTATAACATTGCATTATTTTGTAATTTGAAATGTTGATTATATGAAAATAACATTTTTTAAAAAAAACTACCAATTCAGTAGAAGCAAAAAAGATGAATTCAAAGTTTACCAAACCAATTTTATAGTCGATTTTATTATTTTTTTAATTTATGAGTAGGTACCTGCCGTATTATAATTTTGTTCTGCATTATACTTTAAATTTTATATTAATTTTTTCAAAACTAAAATAAGGTTTAAAAAAAAAGTTAATTAATAAACGTTGCTGTAACTTATGTTGCATTAATTTTAAATCATTATTTTTTTAAACATTTTTTATACAAAATATTTGGCCATTTTCAAATTTTGATACAGTAATGCATATTTCGTAATTTTTTAGTACATATAAATAAAAGGAAGTGATAACCTATATGGATCATATATATATTATTTACACAATCAATAAATTTATTTTACAAATTAAGTTGTATTACCATGATTATTGTCTTTGAAATTTACCATAGTCCATCGTAATGTGTAATACTAAAGTATATATATATATATATATTTGGAATGGTATATATTTAAGGCACACAGATGATGACTTTATACTTTATTGTATTATTTAAAATATAAAAAGTTAAATTAAACAGCTGCAGTAAGGCATTAAACATTAGTATATTGAACAAAATTTAGAAAATATCATGAATAGCAGTTATAGTCTATAATAATTAGTAATTATTTATAAAATTAGATCTATTCATTAACTAGAACACAATATTATGACTTAATAGTACTAGTCTATTTACCACTGACCACTAATTTTGTTTTAAATACAATTTGTTTATTTTTCAGATTATTAGAGTAATCAGTAAAATATAACAGCATATTATACCCACATGGCGTGTGATCATTCTTTAAAATTTTCTGTTCAGATTTTCAGAAGTCTGTGTATAGTGATCCAAAATTATTGAAGTTAATAGCCAATAGGTATATATAAATATTAAATATATTGTATAATCATACATTTTTTCAACATTGCTTGCATTTTTGCTTGCAAGATGACCAGAGAAAAAAAGTTATTTAACATTTGATTTAAGTTACCTATCTAAATCGGTACCTATATTTCCTTTTAAGTAATCAAAATTAGGCCTAAGTTCCCAAAAATTGTTGAGACTAGTGGCGTGTAGCAGCTCGGTGCTGTTATTATTAGCTAAACATTTAAATACCTATTTTTTATATTCTGAGAGGAGCGTTGATTATATTGATTTAACAATAGTGTGTGCAGTGGCGTACGCAGGATTTTTCAGTGGGGGGGCTTGAAAATTAGTTACAATTTTATTTTTATTTTGTCCAGTCTAATAATTTCAGACGCTTATTTGAGGTATTTTAAAATGTTTGTAACTTTTCCACTTTTATAGTAGAAAAAATGCTGTATGATTTATATATTCATATATATATAATTTATATTTATGACCTGTGAAGGCAATTACGTTTTATCAGTCAATACAGGTTAAAAATTGAAGTCAGAATCGTTGAGAGGAATAATTGCATATGACATTAGGATATCTGCTGATATTTAAAAAAATGAATATAATACAGATTTGGGAACCTCATTTTCCAATGAATGTATTCATTTTTGCAGCTACCTAAAAACAATTTCCAATCCTCCACAGAGTATACAAGATATTTTACTATTTATAATAAGGAAAAATGAGTTAAATGATATCTTTCCTTATGTGGATATTGCTTTGAGAATGTTGTTATGCACTCCAGTTAGCAACTGTTCAACCGAGAGATCTTTTTCAGTCCTAAAACGTATAAAATCATACTTAATGTCAAGCATAGGAGAAGAAAGGTTATTTGCATTAGCAATTATGAATATAGAAGATGATATAACAACAACAATAAGCTGTGATCATATTATTCAAGAATTTGCTCT
>NC_042494.1:152874954-152895971 GCF_005508785.2 Acyrthosiphon pisum
CCCCCCCCTGCGGACGCCACTGAGTGTGTGTGAAAAGTATTTAAAGTACGTAGGCATATTTGAATATTTACAACACTGCCTCCATCCTCGCTGGTCAATTGCGAAATGACAAATAAAAATATTATATTATATTCCCAGACCTTGCGACTGAAAAATATTACTCGCTTTTATTATACCTGTTTATACATGATAATAACAATAATTGTATTATTATAATTACCTGTACGCTCGTTATATACAATAATAGCTGTAGTGAACATATGACCCCCAACAGACGAGCGGGAGTGAACGCATCCGGCGTTTAAATTTTACACAATCAATGTACAAACTGCAGCTGTAACTGTTAAAATATGTTATGTGGACCGTGGACCGAATAGACGGAAACGCGTATAATCATCATAGTACATTTCACTACAGATTTACCATATTATACGGATGTGGGTCAGGCACGTAGCTGAGGGGTGGCCTGGGGTGGCCCGGCCACCCAAAATATTTACAGGCCTAACCTAACCCTGTTGGCCACCCCATTACATTGAAATACTGTTGAAATACCCAAGGCTCAAATAGTTGGGTAAAAAAATTAAACATATTTTAAAATTTCTATCATCATATATTTTATTACCTACTCGTATTTTCACATAATTGTCTTTTCGAACGCTGTGGTCAGATTACCAGATATCAGAACTCGGAATAGAAATCGTTCATCTATATTATTATTATATTAATTATTATTATAAAGTCGCAAGAACTATCAGGTATTCCTATTCCAGTAAATCGGCATTTCCCATAGCGGCATACGTGATATAGAGTATTTTAGTACAATTTATTTTATTACAACAGCGATCAGCGGATGAGTGCGTGGCCCGCATTATATTATTATTCACTTTTCATTTAAACATATAATATTGAAAAGTGACAATAATATTGTGTCTCTATTTCTGTACTATTTTCTTATTTACCTAGCTATACGGCATTACGGCTATATACTTATTCAGTTGACGTTTGAAGGCTTGTAGTCGTAATTGTCGCGAATCGTAATATACTAATATTAGTATTTATAAATTATAATTATTAATTTAATACATTTATATCCACTCATAGTTATTTATTTTCAATTGTACGTAATTTTAATTTTTTTGCCATGAAAAGACAAATAACAGTGCAAAATTATTTTTCTGCTAAGAAACTTAATAACGAGAAAAAAAGTGTGGATTCTTCAGACATTCAAGGGCAAGATGATATAACCAACAATCCAGGTAATGATTATGACACTACCTACTATAGTAGTACAGATAGTTATAGCAATAGCGATTCAGAATCAAATATCGGCGATTTAATTAAAGAACCGGAGCCGAATACCAAAATTAGTGTTGCTAGTGTTATAAAATCGTTTTTAATGAAACATACAAGATGGTTATAATCTCAATTACAATTCCAGTATCAAGTGCAGCTGGGTACGAAAGGACTTTTTCTTGCCTGAGGAGACTTAAAACATATATGCGAAATAAAATGACGGATGCAGGGCCGTATTTGGGTAGGGGCAACGGGGTACACGTGCCCCCAGCGGCAAATTTTAGGGGGCGGCCGGCGGGGCACTCATTGATGATAATTTTTAGGTATTAGGGATAATTTACGAATTTAACGTTTTTTTTTTTTTTTTGGTAAAATATTAAAATGTGTCCATAAAGGGCGGCAAAAAATTGTGTGCACCCGCCGCGGCAAAATTTTAAATACGGCCCTGAACGGATGAACCCCTGTCAAATTTATCTATGATGAGCATCGAAAAGAAGATAGGTAGCAAAATCTCTGGACTTGGAAGATGTTGTAGATAAATTTGCTATTAATCATAATAATCGAAAAATTATTTTAGTATAGACTATTTTTTTTAAATTGTATTTATTTTAACATACATTTTATGTATATATTTATTATTCATATAAGTACATTATACATTATAATATAATATTAAGATTAAAATTATCTAATTTATTGGTTTATCAAATTTAGTTCTTTTTGTACCTAATTACACTAATTATTATATTCAGAAACTACAATTTTATTATATTATAAACAATATACCTATACATAAACATAATTCTACTTTAGTTTACAGATTACGACGTAATAATTATAATATAATAATACACATGTATTTAAAGAACCATAGGAGCGGATTTGTCCGCTCAGGTTAGGTTAGGTTAGGAGAAAGATTCGTGACGTGGCAGTGTGATCTCCCCACTCTCCTCCTGAGTTGAAGTCAAATTTAAATATACATTCAGAAAATAGAATAATTTTTAAAATTAAAAATTAAATTAAATTCTACTCTCTCCTTCTCTCAGCACACAACTTTCCATCGCCAATAAGCATTACCCGTGTTAAATGCATTGATGCAACCACTGCTGCAGCTCTACTCCAGCAGTTACATACACTTGCATAGTTGCATCATTATCAGACACTTTTATTATACCTCACGGTCAGATTTTTGTTTTGTTTCTATTTTTAACAACAATTTGTATCGTCCCGTCCGCCGTGTTGGGAAAAGTCGAGTTTATGACGTATTGTTTTATTGTTCCGTGTGGACCCTCCAACCCGGGGCACGGTGGGCTGAATTTCGTAAAAGTAGGAAAAAATTAAATTACAATTCACGCTTTTCCTATATTAGGTACATTATACTTAATAAACCGTTTATTATAAACAAAACAAAAATGTATAAATTTTAATTTAAAGAAAAAGATTAATATTTAAACATTTGTTACAAATTCACAACGTTTTGAATTGAACTAAAATGTCTAATAGGTACTTATTTCAATAAATTGAAACACGAGTTAGTGTCAGATTTATTACACATCATGCCACGGCATACTAAATAATACAATTAATAGTTTACTTATTATAAAATTATCGAATGAGTGGTCAAAACAACAGAATATAATGTATATTATATAGATATCATCATATCTTTATGTCCTATAGTTTAAAATTTAAATCCAAATAAGATAAACACCCAAAACTATTCTTATAATTTTTTTACGTAATTTTAATGCGGGTCTATGTATGATTTAAAAAACAACAAATAGTCAATTTTTTTAGTCTTTAGTTCTCTAGTTATTTTTAGTTTTACAATGTCAACAAAAATATTATATGTTTAAAGAAAAAAGAAGTAGTCAATTTTTATAAACCATTACATACGTCAGTAGTTATTATACCCAATGCATCTGATTGATACGGTTGACAGACCATCCGAATTGTTTTTATCGTATGTATATAAAATGATTTAACGTTGAGTCCAAATTTAACAAAAAAATCGAAAATTCCCAAAATATTTCAACGGTTTCATTGTAATTGAAAAACATTATTTGTGGTCTTGTGGCGACTTGACAAAAAAAATATTTGGATTAATTTTAAGCTATTGCCTATTTAAACCACGAACCCACCCATTCTCACTATTCTACGGCAAGGTTAGTATCGACCAAGTTATTAGTTAATCAACAATATTCAATAATAAAATATGATAATAACTAAATATTTTTTTTTGTCCATCATTGAATTCAAATTTAAGTAATTTAACACATCAAATATCGATTACAATGTTTATTTTTATTATATTTAATAAATGGTTTTTTCTAAAAAAAAAATCTAACCATTTTTTTTTTTAATTCTACAAAATGTTATACAGAGTTATTTCTTTGTGGTAACATAATATATGTAGGTACGCCTATACGGAGAAAATGTGATTGCGACGAAACCATTACAATAAATTATTATTAGTTGTTAAACCTGCGAGCTGTGGTATGCGATACGAATCATGTATAGGTTCAAAATGCGATGTTCGCCGTGTTCAGTATATTTAGCCATTAGACATAGATTTAATATACCTACCTAATACAGGTGGCAGACGGCAGTATATAGCACAGCTGATATCCACTTACTAATTTTAAAACTCTGCTCAAAAATGTGTTTTGGACACGACACTGACAAGCCAAAAAATAATTTTAACGAATCGTCGAACACTCGCGGCCGCTCCGTTTCAACAGGTGGTGGTCGAACGCACCATGCTATCAGTTTTCGTGGTAATTTTTTTTTACTCGTGCACATTTTTTCTATGGCGTTAAGGTCACAATATCACAATCATGCGCGAAAGACCTTCCTTGGCACGCACTGACTGACCACGCCGCCTCCTCCCAAGTCTAAACAGACAAAAACTTCGACGACACATCTAAACTCGTAATATTATGTCAATTCTCAACCATCGTCTAGGTCTTTGTCGCCGTACATTATCGTATAATATAGCGGTCCGTCAAGACATTTCACAGCAATATATGTAGTCATTATTATAAGTTTCCAAAAAAAAAAAAAACGAAAACAAATAAATAAACAAACGCAATGATTAACAACAATTTATGTTTTATTACTATATAATTGAAATTCCTAGGAAATTTTAGGTATAGAAAATTAGATAGGTTTAATTTACTCCCTTAGAATTTCCTTCAAGTCTAAGTAATAATATATTACAGACTTAAAATTTGTTTTGTTTAAAAACGACTAAAAACAAATGAAAAAAAAAAATCGATTTTACTGCATTAAGTGTCTACTAAATAACCAAAAAAAAAAAAAAATATATATATATATATATTAAAATAAAATAAAAATAAAACAAATGTTAACCACATAATTTATACACAACTATAATAAAATAAATAGTGGATTTTTTTAAATTTTTTTTTTTTTTTTGAACAGTTATAATAATAATAGTTACGAATAATTTGATAATGATGAGAAACAATAAACACGCGATTGATATGAATGGAAAATAAACAAATGGGTTATTTGACAGGAGGTAATAATAACTATTTGAACTAACGAACAATAATTTAATGGCAGATTTTTATAAGTGTTTATATATATATATATATATACATATATAAAGGTATGTATGTATGTATGAATATATAATATCTAATTGTAAGTAATAATAATATACTTCCATTGGATTATACGATTAAATTACAAATACATTGGAATGTTTTAACACGTCTTAGATGCACGCTCACTTAAAATAATTATTAAAAACACTAATAGTTGTTTTAAACTTTTTTTTGTAAATTTATATACTTTCAATTAATTTCTATTATAAAAATTTAAAATAACCAGTAACCATGTAAGCCTGCTTTTATTTTACAATAAATGTAAAAAAAAAGAATGATAAAAAAAACAAACAATAATACTTTAACTACGAGTTTTCATCAAATTGTACAGCTACAATATTTGTGCTGAACTGCAGTAATATTAATTTAAATAATTTAATATATTATTATTATTATTATTATTATTAGTGTACGTTACTCGATAAGATGGAGAACAATCGCACACTTGTCTAAGTTTAGATTGCATCACATCGCATAGAGTACTTAATGTTTGAGGGTGGTCCCCTCTTAGTTAAGTAACATTTAAAAGTGAGAGGGGGGAACAATATTTAATTATACAACTCATTGAAACATAAAAAAAAAATTAATAATAATAATAATAAAACACAAAATATAACGTTTGATACATGAGATGGCCATCATTTTATTTAATTTAAATATACGTATTTAAAATAGTTTTAAGATTATTACTTATTTTGCTACGTGAATGGAAAAATGGTTTAGAAAGCTGGGATAAGGAAGAATACACGTAACTATTTGGGTGAGTGGCGTAAGGGCACAAAAAATTTGATTTCCTTTCAACTAAAATGTTTATAATAATATGGTAGTATATTGTTTGTATTGACGACAACAACTGGGCATCGTTTGGGTGTTCACGGTTTGTTTGTTTTTTTTTTTGTTACAAAAAAAAAATTTGTTTTGTTTTATATTTATTCAGAGGGAAAATTGTTTATTTTGTGTATAGGTAAATTGCAACAATCAGTCCGTACAATCCCAATACTTCTGCGAAAATTAGGATCAAGATCATTCCTACGAATAATCTGGGCTGTTGGGCCGTGCCTCTGACACCAGCATCGCCAACAATACCAATTGCGAATCCGGCAGCCAAACCACTGAAGCCTACGGAAAGGCCAGCACCAAGATGAATGAATCCCCTATAAAACAAATGAAACGGTATGTTAGTAATTCTAGTGTTTTGCGTCGAGTTATACACTTATCCTACATCATTTCCTAATTTTATTTATACATTTTTTATCAACTCACTTGAACAAGGAGTATTTAGATGGCTCTTCCAGAGCTCCTGCTATTAGGACAGCTACTACGAGACCATATATAGCAATAATACCAGCCATGACAACGGGAATGATGGATTTCATAATAAGTTCTGGCCTCATTACTGACATGGCGGCAATACCGGTTCCAGATTTTGCGGTACCGTATGCAGCGCCAAGAGCTAAAAAAAATAAAATAAAAATGTTTAAAGTATGCACTATGCAATTAATTACACGGTAAGTAATAATAGAAATATAGAATAGTACTTTGTGTATTTAAATAGTATCATTTATAAATACAAATTACCAATGACATGCGCTCTGCTGTGAAACATTCTTTAAATAAACACAAAGTGAGATGAAACAAATGTTAGAATTCCAATGTTAGAATTGAAAACTTACAGAAAATGAAAAGGAATTCATCAGCGACAGTTATAATTAGGCACCTATACTGTAAAAAAGTTGGCGTTTCAACTTCCAATAGCTTACTCTTAAACAACGATTACCTACATAATATTATTGTGTATTACCTACCTATAAGAAATTATAAAACATGGTCTCAACGGTATTAAAAATAACATATTCCTGCATGTATAAATATCTTTTTATTAGTTATTATTAATTTATAACGCTCTTCATAATTTAACTTTATTTACCTATAGGTAGGTTACCTAGATATTCAGTTTATTATAAGCTATACTCCTACATTTTGTATGAGCCTTTATTTTAATGTTCACAGTATGCAATGTTCATTAAATAAAACACTCGAAAGTCGTTAGGACAATTTATTAACAGTTTAATTAATTAGGTTAAATTGTAGCCGTTGTTCCTGTAGCTGTCATGTTCAATTCCTTAATGTTAGATCACATTAAATGTATCATTGTACCTAATTACCTACACCAGTACCTTATACTCAAATTGATTTGTAATTAATGAAAAATATAGCATTAAGTGTATACTGTGATAATAAGTGATGTATTTACAAAGTTGAGCCTTTACCAACAGCGGGAAGAATCTCTTCATCGGTGTGCATTGGATTTTGAACAGAAATTCAAGTGATTTTATGACTGTAGTGGTCACATGCATAACTAAGTATAGTCATGTTTTAAGTGGAATGAGGTTAAGTTGTTTTAATGTACATTTTTCATTGAAATGTGTTAACGATTGTAACATATCTTAACCTACTATTTGGTGGATATAAAAATGTATAAAATGGTCGAAATTCTGTAAAAACAAAATTATATAAAAAGGGTGTGGTTTGTCAAAATTGCAGAAAATTTCATCACATTGCAATATACATGTATGATATGGAAAACTTATGTAATAGGTATATCCAACACACATATATCGAATAATGTTTAAAGACTTTGGACCAACACACACTGTACTCGTCACGATGAGTGTTGTGATCGACGAACAGATAACGTCTAATCTATGGCGAAAGCAACGTGTGTCATCTAATCTAAGAGTGATGGTTAACGTTAAAAATATTATTACTATGCCTCATGTAACGAGCCATAATTTGAGGGAAAATCGAAATTCGCAAGACGGGTGAAATTTCTGGTAACAGCAGACGGGAGAGATAGATAAGGTTTGTGTTCAGATCGAAATCCAATTAAATGACCTTCAGGCGCCGCGCCCATGATTCGAGGACTATCTCACCAGGAATGGTCGGAAACGTGGGCCGGAAAATTCGGGACAGATCCGGAGGGCTTTTGCCGGGCAGACATTTTACCCAGACAGGAACGACAACCCAAGAGTACTCGGGACGAGTGTTCGAAAAACTCGACCGGGTCACGCCCATGCTTCGTATGTGGGACACGCGACGCGAACAGGTTGCGGCGGCGGCGACGGCGGCCTCGAGACGAAATGACGGATTTTATCTCGACCTTTACCTGCCCCGTCGAGACCCACCAGCGAACCCGAATCGTCGACCGCGGGGAGGTTCAGAAAACCTTAGAAAACCGTCCGGAAAAAAGACAACCCATCTCCTCGTACCGGTTTTGACCGAGTTTTTTTTCGGTTTCGAAAGAATTAGTCGGTCTGTCCGTCGGGTCGAAATCGGCGTCACCGCCGGGAGGGTGCTGGGGCCACGGGGTTTTTTCGCAAAATCGATCATCGTCGAATGCTAAGTGGGTATACACGTCAAGCACTTGAGCGCTACGAGAATAGGAAAGCCTGGCACGATCGTCAGGCCACGCCTAAAAACATCCACTAGTGTGGGTCTTGAAAACGCGTGCGCGCGAAACGCGGCAGGACATTTTGTGGGTCGACCCGCCCGACAATCGTGTGGGCCCAACAGCCGCCAACGAAGTAGATCCCTCGTGAGCGGATCCTCAGATCCCGCGCGTATCGACCGTCGTTGTCGACGGCGGCGGCGGCGGCGGGTGGGTGTGGCGGCCGTGAGAGTTTTTTGGGCCGCGTTTTTTGGGCGAAAACGCGTGAGGCGCCGGCCGTGCGACATCGATCGAACGCCGCGGCACGGTCCGCCATAAGCGTCGGCGGGCACTGGCCCGGGGTGGTGCCGTCCCGAAGACGGCGCGCGTTTGTTCGTCATTGATAATGACAATAACAACGCAATAATATAACAATAATTGTTGTCGTCGTCGTCGTTATGCTTACCGCTGAATATGATGGCCGATGCCGCGCCCATGACGCCGAAGAACGGCCCGTAAATCGGATTTGTCTCCGCTAAGGTGCTCATGATTGTGCCGGGTACGTAGGGTGACGGACGACGAAAATCCAAACAGCGACTTGCGACGGCGGTCGGGCGCTAAAGGCTGTGTCGGTCGGTTGACGCTGAGACGTGTACGGCGCGGCCGACTAGGTTCGGACTCGCGGGCGCGTGGAAAATAGATAAATCCAACCAGGCGAGAGCGGCGCGCGCGAGTTTGCGTGTGTGCTGCGAATGAGTGTGTGTGAGTGTATGTGTGTGTGTGTGTGTGAGTGAGTACGGGTGCGAACTGCGAGTGCGGAGTGAGCGAGCGACGGCGACTGCGACGTGAGACGCGTTCCGCAGATGATGATAAAAAAAATTGACAGACTGAACGCACGGCGGCCGGTTACGAAACCAGTAACTACAACTGACGATCGGGCGGCGGACGGGAGTAGGAAACGGTATGGAAAAAAAAACGACGAAAACCAACCGTGACGAACGTAAAACGCGATCGGCGTGTCGGTGTCGAGAGTGGTGGTGGCGGCGGCGACGGCGGTGGTACCAAGTGGCGCGGCGGTGCGGCGGTGGCGAACACGGCCGTCTGCGGCCTGCAAAACGCTGCTCGGCATCGTCCAAAATGGCCGGCGGCGGCTCTCTTCGTCGACGGCCTCCAAAGAAAGCGCGCCAAATTCAAAACCGTCCACGCCCAAAAGCAGACGCCGGGCCGCGCCGATTTTTTAAAGGTCGTCCTCCGATGCCTCCGATGTTCGGTTTACGAACATTTTGATATTTTTTCGTTTTTCCGACTCCGCCGACGTGCGCGCGCACTTCGATCTCTTTCGGGCCAGCAGAAATATTCAAGCTCGCTAACCTATGTATGGTTTCGCGCATCAGTACAATAATTAAATAATAATTGCAGGCGTGTTACAGAGGTTCTCGGATAGAGATTGTCGGTGTCCGTAATTCTGTCAGTTCGATCTCCGATTTCTCGTCGGCATTCGATAATATAATATTTTCTATGTTCGTGTTGTTATACGTCATCGTCAGTATCGTCAGTCAATAACGTATAAATGAGTCATTCAAAATTAAATTTTATTGGGATAATAATATTTCCAAATCGATTGCAAAGATTAGGACATTTTCGGTAACGTTCTTGTTACGATTTTTCGGTAAACGTATGACGTGTATATAAAAATATACAATAAAAGTATAATGCACTCTTCTGTATAAACGATAATATCCCCAGTAAAATATGTAATGTGGAATCAACGCGTTGCAGCTGTTACTCGGAATTGTTTATCTCTTTATAATTTATGTATGTTTATGGTCAGTCGCAATGATCATATTATTATATATTTTTTTATAATTTCTTTTTAATCTTAGCGACTATTATGTGTGTCATAATAATATTTTATTTAGGTATGCCATAATTTTATGCACGTCGAAGGTACGAAAACACGCCAGTGTTGATTTCCAGTAGCCGACAGCCGCGTGTCTTGACTTTTGGTGGCTTCTATATAATATTATATAGTGGTAGGTACGCTGCAGCACGACGTGGCTTATAGGTATACCGAATTATAAAATTAATAAAATATTAAATTATTAATTAATATAGTATTTAACAACCGCGACCTAACGAACGACGACCGCGATATTGCGATAATCGTTCGCGCGCACACTTGTTACGTTATTATATTTTATAATAATGTCAATCGCGGATTAGTGATTACATGCTACACACACAGACACACACACACACACATACAGTAGGTACGTCTTTAAATTTCGAGTAGGTCGGTGGAGGGCGAAGGCTAAAGACGATGCGGTCTTCGTTATAATATATATAGGTACATGCAAACAAATAAGTCAATAATAATTTAGTGTATATTTTTTATCTTTACGATAATATTATAATAATACGGTCTATGAACGAATTCTTCATTATTCCATATTGTGTCCTTTCGATAACGGCTCATCATATAACTACATACAACTCGTATATAATACTTAGCAGCAATGCAAATAATACGTACAATGTACATGTTCCAATTCTTAGAATTATTAATCTATTTAAGATTTATTTCGATTTGTTTCAGTGAATATATATATATATTATAGATATACTATACAGGTATATATTGCGCGGTATAATATACTAGCTGAACCCGTGCACTTCGTTGCCCATTAAGTGTACCAACTATATGTGACTCAAACTTTGTTCAATTCGTTATTTAATATTCGGTGTATGGTTTCAAAATTAATCTTAACTTTTCCGTTGCCCGTAATAAAAATTCTGATTCGTAGCAGTACATTATCAGGTAGGCAATCTACCTGCGGTAGATCGCGGACCCCGTGCTGTATGTACGTTAGTGTATGATTTAACTCTAAAGTATCAAAGTTATACCAAGTTTGTCGTATTCTACCTATGGTGGATTGATAATTGATATAATCAATTAATACAAAATCCTAACCTAACCTAACCGTACTAAAATCAGATGAATAAACGCAAACGCATACAAAAAAATTCATTCAAATCGGTCTAACCATTTAGGAGGAGTCAGTCACAACACACGCTTATTGCGCTTAGCAACACATTCTGCGAAATAATTTAATATGTTTGGTAACCAACGGCAACTGTATAAAAAATAAAATAAATTTTCGTAGGTTAAAAAAATTCCAGGTATGAGCCACCCTTTAAAATAAAAATATGGATGTGAAAAATAGTTTACATCCCTCTCTGAGACCTACTTAATATACACAACAAATTTCATTAAAATCGGTCCAGCCGTTTCGGAGGGGTTTGGTAACAAATATTGTGACACTCGTTATATATATATATATAGATAATATATAATATATATACGTCATATATAAATGTCGTCTATGTGTAGGTAAATATATGAACGATTTGTAAATCACCCATGTCATACATGATACCTATGATAATTGTAGTGAATAATTGACGAAAATCGGTCGATAAGTGCCTCCTCCTCTATGACTACAATTTATTTGTCTGGCGACAGTTGAAGTAGGTATAACTAGGTATAACTAGGTACCACTAATAAATAATAATATAATATTATTGTGTAGATACGCTTGTGAATGTGTGATGAAGAATCGTGTAGGAATACACATTATTTTTAAGAACTGAAAACCTTTCTAGTTTTATCTGGCTAAATATAACATACATGTAGGTATTTCGACTTTCGAGTGAACATTTATTTCAATAATTTACGTTTACATGCTGCAATATGATAAACTATATGTACCGTTTCCTCGTATAAATAACCGTAACCTTACAGTTTAAGAATTCGGCCGGTTAGGAGTCGGTTAAATTTAACGGGAGATGGTAATACTGGCCCTTAAACGTCGTATTATTATACAATTATCATGCCCCGTTTATAATACGTTAATACCTAGATATAATATTATGACATATATGATTTAGTGATTGGAATAATCAATAAGTACCAAGTATTAAGTAAAAATGAATAATATTATAATATTAATTATTTGTCGATCAGTGACGAACACTTTAAGTGTTATATATTATAATAAATCTTTTGGTGTTGTTTGATATGACGTATATGATGTATTATCGTATTACCTACCTATTATGGCTATATTATATTGCTAACCTATTGTTATCGCAATATTGATAAGATTTTCGTATTGAGCACTTTCATAGCTTCATTGAACATAAAATAATGGATTGGCACCACACTCTTTAACGCAATGCGTTAAAGATATATTTAGTATTTACTATACCTAACAGTATAATACGCAAAGCCAGATGAGGGGGGGATAGGCCATTAAGGGGTTGGTTCGACTCTCTTCAATTATTGAAACATATTTTTACAGTCAGTGCATTCGTGAATTCTTAATTAATAAGAAAAGTAATACTGTGTTCGTAAATGAAATATGAACGAGTGGACGACAATGAAATAGGATTCTTCTGCCACCTAGTGAAAATAATGCGCACGGTCCACATTCAATGTCATCATAAAATAATGTATAGTTATTAGTTATTGTATAGTATTATATGATAAAGTTATCCAACTATTTTATGTAGACAGCTACAACAACAATGTATAATTTACATTTTATAGATGGATATCAATATACTTTTTAAATCATGTATATAGCTTATTTTTTTTAAATTAATAATTATAGGTACTAATTTATTAGTAATTATTATTCAGTGGATATAAAAAGTGTTTTTATTTAACCATTACAACTATTTTATTTATTTTTATAAATATAGGCTTGAAAATCATTTAATAATCAAAAAGTGGTTTTCACATTAAAGTGAAAATAACTCAACATTTCAAGCGCAGCGAAAAAAATTTTAGTTGATAATTTATTGAGTTTAATTTGTCAATTTCATTATCCTCGGTCCCTGGACCCTGACAAATATTAAATAACGTCGGCTTATTATTACTCGGTTACATCTTCACCAATTATAGCTAGAAATTTTGTATTGTAAACTTCTACAGACTAAAGGTCTAAGTATAATATAAATATTAAATACGTATATAATGGTACAACAAACAGCATTTAGCCACATATATTATGAGTTATTTGTATCAAAGTATCATGTTGAAATAATTGAATGTATATAATGTGTAGGAAGTCAAAGAAAAGTAGTTAACAATGGTTAAATAGGGGAAACTGTTTTCGACTAAAAACGTAAGGTTTCTTTTTCGGCCGATTCACTTTTTGACCAAATTTAAAAAAAATCGATTCCCTTTACGACCAAAATCGTACCTACCCTTCCCCTTTCGGCCAAAACAAAAAGTTCAATAATAATAATTATTGTATACTTTAAGTCTTTATGTTATAATTACAGAAAATTATTAAATATATTATATTATACCTAAGTGGCTAAGTTGTATAAAAAAAAAATAATAATTATAATGATACCAGATTGTTGTCAATAATTCTGTCAATTCAGATAATAATATATCTGTTGTCATGTAACGTTTTGTCATTAATTAATATAATAATAATGTGTATAACATATTAAATAATAAAATAATTGCAAATATAATTTTGAAAATATTATTAAAATATATCAATAAAATATAATAATAATTGTAATATATATTATTATTGACAAATTTTAACTTATGTTTTTCATAATCTTCAAAATTATATTTTATTTTATTTTTTAATATAATATTATAAGCATAATACTATTATATATTTAATAATTATTGACAACAATTTCATATTTTACCTATTATAATAATTATTATTTATTTACTTGAAGAATTTGTATATTAGGTATACAACTTAGGTATAATAAACATTTAATAATTTTCCATAAGTATAACATAAAGATCTAAGGTAGCTATAATATTAATTATTATTGAACTTTTTGTTTTGGTCGAAAAAGGAAGCGTACAATTTTGGTCCAAAACGGCGATGCCCAGTTTAACATCATAGTAATATTATTATTAGATTATTGTATTATACTTACGATAATTTTGTACGGTATTGTTAAATAAACCTAACCTAACCTAACCTACCTATTCATGATGAATTACTCATAAATATGGATAGGTATGGGTTTGTAGCAACTAGCAAGTGCCAAGTATATTATCATAATCAGTTTAATATATTATTATGTTATTAATATTATGTTTCGGTGTTTTACTGCATGGTATATATTATACCTATCCACCCATAATAGTGGCTAATGGCTATATAGTATAATATTCTATTACTGGATAGGTTAGGCTTCTATATAGGTATATATAATAATATACATATTTTTTAAATTAGTATTTAACCGAATGAGTATTCACCGAAATTATACATTTACTCATAAATATATTATTATAATAATAATATATGACTTTACTCAGTAGGTATACTTACTCAATTGTTTGTTTAATGTTAATTTTCTATCTTTTTTTTTTAATCGAACGGAGCCCATGCGTGCAAATTAATTGGGTGCTTGACATAATCATTATTATACTTATATATAAATATGCGTATATCCTATATACTGTATATATTAAATATACATTATATATATTAAATCGATAACCATGAACGTCATAAAATAAACTACCCATGTAAGGTACCTATACCTATAGAGTTGACAAAAACAAAATTATAACACCACATGATATATGATATATAGGTATGAGTACATGACTAATGATTCGGTATAATATTATACATAGACGACATAATACATATTATACTCTATAGTCTAAACACTCTAAACATATTATATATGGTTACAATATTGAATATACAGTTTATAGTCCAGTAATAGGTCTTTCGCAAACGTGGGCCGAAGGGTCATGAAGTAGAAAATGTGTACCCAGGCCCAGGGCTGCATCAAAATCCCAAATAAACCACTGTACATATAGATATTATACCAGTGTATATAGGAACAGGACTTAAGACATAGGTTGCGTGTTGTTTATTCATGTTTATTTAATTTGAAGATAATATTAGGTATCGCGGTACTCGGATATATTTGGATGAATCGTATAGGTCTTCCTCTTTTTTTTCAAAATTGTGGACTGGTTTCTATATTTAGTTCAATTTGACAAGCGACAATTAATAGGTAGGTAAAGTATAAAACCTTATTTAAGTGTCGGACTGTTTCGAAAAGGCTCAGTCCGTGATTTGGAAGAAAGAGCCCCTAAGGCCCTAACATTCAAATATTTTGATTAGCCCAGAAAAAAAGATCAATAATACATACCTATTTGTATATAGACAGATATTAAATTCGTAGAATGATAATGATAATGTCATTACTCATTATTTTAATATTTATTGACAACTTTTCAAGATTGTAAACAAAAATACGTTTCCTGATTTAAAAAAAAATTTGTTTATTTCGTATTTCTATTTACTCTAAACGAATAATAATAATATGAATAGGTACATAATCAAGGGCCCCCAATTATCATAATAATTAATAAGCCGGGGCCCCGTCCGCAATTGCGGACTAGTGGTCTGGGCCAGTCCGACTCTGCCTTATTATGATGTTAATATAATATGTTGGTCGGTACAGATCTTTATAGATGATATACATTTTATCATATTATTGTGATTTATATCAAATTATATCTACGGGAAATGGCAAAGGTCAGAGGTGACTGTAATGATTCTAAAAATTTAGACGGACAAGACTGAAAGACCTCGTATAGGTACTATTTCGTTTCGCTCGGTGTTTTTTTCGCGAATATCAGTACTCCCAGTTCTGAGCGGCGAAGACGTGCTATGACGTTTTCTCGCCTGAAGGGTCAATATTTAACGTAATAATAATTTAACGTAAATATTATAATTACCTGCACAACACCCTACGACCTAGACTAAGCTTAGTCTAGTGTGAAATGCATAAAATACTTGAACCCTAAAGAACTTGATGTCCGTGTCTTCGTGGTCTCCTTCGACGCATTTTACCGCCCATCCGGGCCGTGGAATAGGTATAATCATAGGCGGTACTACGGGGGTGGCAGAGTAGGCAACTGCCCCTCCTGCGAACCGTACCTGTATTAATATATAATTCCTTATTAACGACCCCCCTCCCCTGAACATATAGTTAGATGGTTAAAATATTTTCTGGCCCCCTCTGCCAAGAGGGTCTAGTACCGCCTATGGGTATAATAATAACAGTTAGACATACATCATTGTGTTGATTAGTATACTATGTTTATTATTAAAGCCCCGTATAAATGGTTGAATAAAAATTAACACATAAAATATTAAATATTATTATGTAATAATAGATATAGTCATAAATTCTTCAATAGTTTTTGTATAAAGTATTAAAATAAAAATTAAGAAATCATTAGGTATAATTAATACTATATTATACTATTTGAATATAAAAATATTCTTGAATTATTCTTCTATCGAATAGCATCAAATTGTATAATATGAATACAACCAATATAAATAGAAAAGTAAAAGCATTAAGCAATTTAAATTTTATACGATCACTGTCAGGGCCCAAGGGCAAATTTTGAATAAACTTTAAATAGATTCATTAAAAAGTATACTAATTGAAATTCCATAATACTGTAATAGTAACTCTATCTGGAGGCAAAATGTTAAACCAACTAAATCTAATAGGTTTATCAATTTTAATACTTTTATGGTAATTTTAATTTTTTTGTTGTTTTTTCAAATGCAGTTATCTGAGGGTGCCATTGGACCACATCACATTTTTTCTTACAGATATAAACTTTTTAAATTTTGAATGCATCATTTATACATTTTTTATATTTCTTCAATTATTTTTGCTTTTTTTTAATATGTCAATTAATTTTTAATTTTTTATATATTTTTAATAAATAATTAATTACATTTTTTGTTGTTTTCAATGCATTTGCCTTTTGGTGTCTTGGACATAGTATTGATACAATGATAACGCCATAATAACGGATTGTTTGATTTGGTTAAGGCGCCGCATTCTATTGAGTACCTAGGTATCTGGTATTGTATACCTATTATACTTGACACTAGTGTAGTCGTGTATGAATAAATCAATTTTAAAGTTATACAATTTATGATTCAATGTTAAAAATATTGTATGTATTTTTCAAAAAACGCAAAAATAAATCATTATTAATTACTATTGTGATATTATATATTACACAAATTCGGCGTTAAAGTATAGGAACTGATGCAACTGCAGTATAATTATTTAATCGCGCGGTGAATCTTTTTCTGGATGTTCTAAGATGTTTAATTAGGTACAGTGAATACTTATAAACTATAATATAGTCCTTCTGGAATTTAGATCTAACTTATTGTTTTACGTATTATTTAATTTTTTATGAAGATTTATCGTATTGATACAACTATATAAAAATCTACTAAACCTACATGGATACATCGATATATTGTTATTTGTATTAATAAAATGGCTTCATTTACAGGGTTAGTAAATTACTATCTAAATTCAAATAACACGATAGAATATTATATATATATATATATTTTTTTTTTTTAGGAGAAATGAGAATAATATATACAATCTATATCTAAGACATACTGAGTATATGTGCGATAAGAGGGAGACATAAATAACATGACTTACATGATTTGGGGAAAGAAGCCACCCACTTGGTTTAAAATATTATATAAATCCAAAATAATTAAATAACTATAATCATTTTTCACTTTTTTGGTTTGTATCAACTAGGTAAATAATATTGTATTCACCACGGTAGGTACCACAACATTTTAGCTGTGAGACAATTGTCTCACAATAACCCTCTCGTGGTCACGTGCTTCCACTGATGACGAAATATGAGTAATGACTAGTGACACGCTTTATTTTCAGTACACATTTACACGGTAACATACTAAAATTAAAATTAAAATACTATTTTTAATCTATTTGTGTTTATGTTATCTTAACAAAAATGTTTATAGTGCGGTACGTGGACTCTGAAGGTTACAGTACAACTTGCCAACATATTGTGTTCTGTCATCGTCATTAATTTTTGAATAAAAGTCTTAACATAATTATATATAAATGTAACTTTGTATAATAATATGTGTATTAGTGTTTCTCTGCAACAATTTATTATTCGATATCGGTTATCTCAGTTTTGTTTTAATTAACATGACAATTAAACCTAATAGTAATTTTATCATATTATTAATTCTCTCAATAAATGTTGCATATTATGCAATATACCTCCCACTTCTTATGACGTTATATGTAACTGTATAATATATATATTATTATGACACTTAACTAAAAGTGATGAATTAAAATATTGTCAAATCTATAATTTTGACGCTTTTAACGTTTTGGAACATTTATGTTGAACTTGAATGACCGACGACATCTTTACCTACTACGATTTTGTTGGTTCTTTGTTATTTTTTTATGATATTGTCATCTGTCAGCCCCTAGATTCTGATTGGCGGACGCCCTTGTTATCTACAATTTACTAACTACAAAATACAAGTATTTTTTTATTATTTTAAACAGTAGGTAGTTTGCAGTAAGTATAGGAACGTCTTTACCTACGTCTCCTAAGATCCTACCACTATTAAAGTACTAAACACAAATTAGTATTTAAATAATTCAATGACTATATTATATTATAGTGCAGAGTATCATAGTCATTACTTATAATGAGTATAGACTTAAATTTAAGCAAAACTTTTCTTTTTATTATCTATTCAGAATTTCACATTATACAAGTATAGTTCAAGTATATCGTAAACGTATATACCTACTGGCTACGCTACTGGGTACTTGATATACTGTCCTATACATATATCTATAATAATACCTATATATACTTAATACCTATACGTATAAATATTATATTATAATATTTCGTTATATACTTATATTATGTAAGTACCTACCTATCTATAAAATGTTAAATACTGTATGTTCACAGAACTAATGCTCAAAAATTAGTAAATTTAAGGTACTTAAATAGTTTTAATGAACTATTGTTCAATGTTTATGGACGAAGATAATTATTTGGAAAATATTTATTTATATTTGTTTTTGAAAAATATTGACGACGATCGCATAAGAGTTAGCAGCCTGCTACTAAGCATATAATACAAAATATTATAATCTATATGTATCGACTATTCTATATTAAATATACTATTTTAATGTATTGATTTTAATGTTTTGTATCTGAGTCCAGAGATAGCTAAAAAAAATTCAATATTACACACACTCTAAATCCACGGATATTATACCACAAAAAATATTTGATTGAAATTTAAATATTACCGAATACCTATATACGAGGAAAAATGTTTTAATGAAAATTAATTCAAATTTTTTTTGGAACGAAGCATCATATACCTACCTACGATAAAATATTATATGTACATTATATTTTAAAGTTATCCCATTAGGACCAATATTAGTTTTAATTTGTTTATATTCAATTTGACACATGTTACCTATTAGGTTGTACAGGTTTTTATAGAAAATTAGAAATCAATATATTCGGCAAGATCGATTTTTTCAATTCTCAGCAGACATCCGTTATACGATACATTGTATTAACTCTGAATTTATATTATTTTTAAACAACATTTTATATTTTTTACCAGACTTAAAAAAACATACAAATATATTTATAAAAATATAAGAATTCATTTTTATTATCTTATTAACTTTTTTAACCAGCAATTTATTATGAGAGTATTAAAAATAATTTCTTATAGTTTATGTTAATATTTGTGTCTTAAAAATATAACATACAGTAGGTATGAATGTACTATAATACTATGTATGTCTTTTCATACACATCATATTAAACCATGAGCTATATTTTCAAAGCTAATACCCGTATATGCTGTGTAAGTGTTTTAACATACAGTAAGGGTATTCGTTTCGCTTAATTTCGAAATTAAGGTAAATGAAATATTTTCCCAATATTTTACATATTATTAGTATTTAGGCGTATATATTTCCATAATAATACAATCCAAACAAGACGTGTGTAAAGGACAAAATACTCATACTACATAATATTTTAGTACCTACATGACTGTTCGACTGTTGTAATAGGTACTAAGTAATTCCTAATGCAGTAATACATAATGACATAATGTTTAAATTGGACATATTAAATTTAAATCGGTGGTATTTATTATTTAAGCATGTATGAATATAGGTTTGTTATTACTTTTAAAAATATATTTACTAGAAAAAATAATTTTTATCAATTACTCATGTTGGCATATATCTACAAATTATGATTGAGAATGATTTTGTTTATACACATTGTTTGTATGTTCCTACATAACATAACATCTACATTTATTTAGATACTTACCTATATATATTATATTATAAAAACTATTAATACCACAGTTGGGTAACCGCATACCGCATAATACATAATACTCATATATCCTACTATAATCGGTAGATTTAAAGTCGATGACAAATAAGGTATCCATTCAAAACGCATACATTTTATTCGATGAGAAATGTCAGTAAGACTGTATGAGCAAAGGCACAAATAAAAGCGCAAAAAAATGGGGGCTTGACTACTATAGAGTCGGGGATAAATCTTAGTAAATATTTTTAAAAAAACGTTGGCTGTAGCATATTATTATTACCTATTTAGGTACCTGCAGTCAGGGCCGCATTTAGGGGGGAGTCCTGGGTACAACTGCCCCGGGCGCCAG